>NC_056737.1:1141337013-1141534513 GCF_019279795.1 Protopterus annectens
CCATGTGTTAAAAGTGTTGCACATATAAAATACAGTAAGCACATCTAAATTCCCACATGCTTTATGCAGCAATGCCACACAATTTCAGAGCAAATCACAAATGAGCCAAAACAAAGGCAAACAGAATACATCTTACCAGCTATGGCTACAAAACCGCAATTGTAAAGCTGTACAACAGTGTTGGAACATAATCCCAGCAAAGGGAGTAACAAAATGCATGTAAAATGAACTGAAAAATCTGGCAGCTCTAAGTTTAATAAAGCTTTCCCCAACAGAAAACCAATGCACAATCAAGGGAAAGTTAGTACATACAACTTACCTTGACTTGGCCAAGGCCTTTGACACAATCCCCCACTCGGGCATCATTGAAAAGCTAACAACTTGGCATAAATCCCTGTCTCATCAGGTGGGAGGCTAACTGACTCACCAATAAGGCCCACAAGGTCAAAATAGATGCCTCCACCTCCGACAGCAGACCTGTCACTAGTGGTGTTCCCCAGTGATTTGTCCTGGGACTCCTAGTGTTTGGCATCTACTTCTCAGAAGTCCAGGCAAAGACAAAAGGACTGTGGCTGACCATGTTTGCAGAAGACTAAGTTGGGTGCTGTCACCGACTCCCCAAATGATGTTAATGTACTGCAAGAGGGTCTCACAGCAACAAATGACTGGTGCCAAAGTCATGGCCTTAAGTTAAACAAAAATGTATCATCATTCCATTAGGCAAAAACATGGGTACTACTGATCACATCAATGGGAACCCCCTAAGCACACAACCTGTAGTGAGAGACTTGGGTACTCAGGTTGACAATCTCACATTCGACCATCATGTAGCGGCAGTGGTCAGAAAAGCCAATTACTTGGTTCATCTCATAAGTAAAGGGATTGCATCCAGAAAAAAAGGAGGTTATTACCTCTCTGCACTCCTCCTTCATTAGGCCAATAATTGAATATAACTCCTCGTTTTGTATGTACCTCTCCAAATGCCTGCAGCAGCTGGAAAGACCACAGAAATACTTAGAGAATCCATGGCCTCCAGCACCTGTCCTATGCAGACAGGCTGAAATCATTATCACTCTACTCGGTATCGTACAAATTGCTCAGAGGTGATCTGTGTCTCACCTACAAGGCAATTTTGGACCCTGTGCTACTAGAGATGCTCCATTTGAGTTGCCCGCCTCTGGTATAAAGTTGATATTGGGGACACACCCCCAGTGACATTACATCAGATCATTCTACTGTTTATAGTGAGAACTTAGCAAAGGTCCACCCCTTTAGCTTCTGAACCTTGAATGATCTCATTTTTTTCTGTTTCTTCACTTTCTGCTACGTAACTGTTCCTCTGTCTACTTCATTTTGCTGTTTGCCATATTTATTACTGCTTGCTGGTAGCCTCACTAAATTGATGACCATATTCTACTGAATCACTGCTTTATTAATGCTGTCTGTTACTGTTGGATTTGTGAGCTATTGTTTTCAAAGCAATATACTGATTATATTTCATTGCTATCTACTGCATTTCATTACTGTTTAACTGTATTTTACTGCATTTTGTTGCTGGTTAGCTGTATTTTTTCATACTGCAAGTGCTAGTCTTTTAGGTTAACTGTTTATTTATTTATTTATTTATTTATTTATTTTTATTATTATTATTTTTTTTAAGAAAAAGTTCTGGGCTTGTTTTCCGCATTTCCTGTTGCTAGAGTAGTCCAGATACAGATTTGCAGTATCCAGGACTGTTTTGTAAGTTTCTGACTTGCCCAGACCCTGAAAAGCCTTCCAGCTTATCAGTGGGAGTGGTGAGCACTAGGTATGCTATCTACCACAAGAGGAGTGGTTTCCGGCTTTGAAATTGAAGTTTTACTGGTCGTTTGGGCAATTTTTTCTATTCCTTTCAACTTTATCTTCTCTCTTGCACTTTAATTAGCTTATTCGCCAGCACTTCATCAGGCTTTTTGCTATCAGCACTAGACGTCCTATAAGGAAACAGCTGAAATACTTAGTAATGATGACCATCCCTCCTGGCATGTCTAAAGGTCAATTTCCTGTGCTTTCTCCTATTAACCTGGTGAATTTGGGCATTCTGAGGCAGTGTAGCAACTGCCTCATGTACACAGACAGCCCTCTCCTCTTACATCCCAGCACTCAGACTTGTGAGAGATGCACCTATATCTCCAAACTGGAAGCCATGCACTCTCCAGCCAAAACCGGAATAGCTGGTCAAAAGGAGAAGGTCAACACCTGCACCACACCACATAAAACATAGCCCTCCAGAACACCCACCATCACAGCCCTCGCATAAAAACACAAACCACACACTACCTTTGTGGAGGCTCTCAAAGGAAATCTACACAAACAGCAGAGACCTCCAAGGCAGAAACGCACTCGACCACCACAACACAGCACAAACCACAATACACATAGCTCCCCTACACAATGTGCCCCTCAACCCAAGCCCCTAAGGCAAAACAGCTTGCCCAATAATCATAGGTGACTCAAAATTGAGGCACACTGATGTCCCACTCACTAGGTTGAATAAGGAGAAGGTAACAGTCAGCTGTCTAACAGGTGCCAGAATCCGACAACACACACACTCGGGTCACTCTACAACAAGTACAAGTATGACTCTGTCATTGTCCATGTGGGTATGAATGACCTGAGATGCACCTCTCTGGACTACATGAAAAGAGACCTGGTGGAGCTCTCAGATTATGTGGCCCAGGCAGGTATGACCCTAGCCCTGAGCAGCATCCTATTTAAAAACAAAAAAGCGAGATAAAAAGACAGAGCAGTAAGATATGAACTAACCGTTTAATAAGCGCTTTCGGAGTGGACAATACCTCTCCTTCAGACCCGGTATTGTCCTGAGCAGCATCCTACCATCGCCCAGAATTATACCACAGTACAAACAAAAAATAACTTACTACAACAACTGGCCAAGTTTCTGGTGTCATTCTAAGGTGATCCATTATCTGTCTGCTTGGGATGTCATGATTGACAGACCTCAAAGCTTTGCCAGAGATGGCCTGCATCTGTCACCTCTGGGTTTCGGGTACTAGCTAAGACTCCTGCCACCCCTATAGTGCCTTTCTTAGGCAGTGTTCTAAAGACCAAATTACCACCGTAACTGCTATAAATAAATGCAGTCCAAGGGTCATGCTGCTCAACGCTAGAAGTCTAAATCTCAAGATGCACTCGCTCGAAGCACTCCTCAAAATGGAGAACATCGACATTTGTGCTGTAACGGAGACATAGTTTAAAGCAGCAGAGCACCACTGCGCTACCAGGGTATAACTCATTCCACACCTTTCGGCCCCGGAACATGGACCGAAGCTCTAAAGGCGGTGGTGGTGTCTCCATATTGATAAAGGATATGCACACCTCCAGACTAGTAGCCCAGCATAACGCATCTGAGATACTCCAGGTGCAACTAACATCGGGTAAGATGGCGATTCCAGTCGTAACCTACTATACATCCCCAACCATGTTTGAAGACTCTCACTCCACATTCCTAAGCACCCTAGAAACTATTGAGATCCAACCCAACACTCTCATACTAGGCGAATTCAACTACCCCTCCATCAGCTGGTAAAACTAATCATGCACCAATGCACTGGCCCAACGCCTCATGGAATTCATCAGTTCCAATGTCCTGGACCAGCTCATTCTTACATCCACTAGAGGAAGCAACATCCTTGACCTGGTTATTACTAACATGGGCAACCACTGCTCTACACCAAAAGTAAATTCCTCCCTGGTTAGATCAGACCACAAACTAATCACCATGGAAATCCACATCTCACCCCCCCACCCCCCGCAAATGTAACCACCATGAAAAACTTCTCCAAAGCTGACTTTGGGCTCCTATAAATGGAGGTGGCTAACTTCACAGCACCCATGCCAATGGAAAATAGATGCATAACAAGTGAAGCATACACCAATGCACTGTACAAACACATACATAAATGCATGGAACTAGCCATACCGAACAGAAAGTACAGCTGTCTACATTTACCATAAATGTAGATGTTCAAGTGTATTCACTGTTGCAGTCATCACACTTGGGTTATCTGGTCAGGGGTAGCCCTCAGTCGGCCTGAATACCAGAGGCTTAGTATTTCTGCGTCGGTTGCTGTCGCTCCAGGACTGAGGTCAGGTCGTCAGTGTGGTATTAAAAACAGGCAGCCGACGCCATTACATCAGTTTTTCTTGCCCCAACTGACAGGAGCCCCCAAATAAGGAGCTAGGTTACGGTGGAATCACACCACCAATAGAATGTAAATACTAAACAGCACTGTAAAGAGTGAGGAAGAGAAAGAGAGACTAGGGGGTTGTTGGGTGGGAAACCAGGACTGCAACAGTGAATACACTCTAACATCTACATTTATGGTAAGTGTACACAACTGTACTATGTTCTTCGTGTTTCACTGTTGCAGTCATCACATTTGGGCAGATTCCCAAAGCTGAAGAAACGGGTGGAGGCAGTCAAGAAGAGTTGGGGCTGGCTAGTATGCCCTGCAGGACTGCAGTTGCAAAGCCTGCCTGATTTGTAAAAGATAGGCAGGTGGTAATTCCGGGTGAAGGTATGAACAGAACTCCATTTTGCAGCCTCCATAATGTCCCTGGTAGGGACCCCTCTGAGAAAAGCTGCAGAGGTAGTAGTTGCCCTACTGGAATGTGTTCTGACCCCCCCATGGGGGTGGGGGCTTCCCATGGTGTTTTTAACAGAAATGGATACAGTGTGCTATCCATTTGGAAATTGTATGGTTTGTTTTGATATGGCCTTGCCCTCTGCCGCTGCAAAGCTGACTAGTAACTGGTCAGATTTCCTACATGGCTTAGTCTTATCCAGGTAGAATCTCAGCTGCCTGTGCACATCTAAAGAGTGCAGGATCCTTTCCCCCTTATTTTGAGGTTTAGGGAAAAAGGCGGGCAAATGAATAGATTGGTTGAGAGCCAAACTGGACACCACTTTTGGCATGAAAGTTGGGTTAGTCCTGAGGGAGACCTTGTCAGCATGAAAAAGATGAAGGGTTCCACAGCCATGAGTGCTTGTAGCTCAGACACTCTTCCAGTTGAAGTGATGGCCAGAAGCAAGGTGGTTTTCCAAGAGAGGAATTTTAACTCTGCTGAAACTGCAGGCTCAAAGGGGGTAGCATGAGCTTTTCCACCACAAAGTTAAGGTCCCAAGCAGGAGTAGGGGCTCTTCTGGGTGGTCTTAAATTGTTAGCCCCTCTAAAGAACTGCTTGATGAGAGGGTGTGACAAGAGAGGTGGCTCTGTGCTGTAATGAGCAGAGATGGCAGAGGCATGGATTTTAATAGAACAGAAGAGAAGGATAGGCCCCTGTTAAGTAGGTCTGCTAGGTAATCCAGGATGAGAGGTAAGGAGGACTTTGCTGGTTCAGCTCCTTTAGCCTGGATCCAGGATCAATACCTTTTCCACTTGACAGCATAGGATTTTCTAGTGCTGGATCGTCTGGCTTCATGTATAACGTCCAGGACTTGCTTGCTTAGGCTGGCCACTGGAGGAGAGGTCAAGGAATAAGCCAGGCTGCCAGGTTCAGGGTCTCCAATTGTGGATGCAAGAACTCTCCCTTCTGTTGGATCAGGAGAGTTGGAATCTGAGGGAGGTGCCAGGAAGGCAAAGTACAGTTGTGTACCTACCATAAATGTAGATGCTCGAGTGTACTCATTGTTGCAGTCATTACACTTGAGTTATCCTGCTGGCAGGCTACCCGCAGTCTGCCTGAATTCCGAAGTCCTGGTCCGGCGTCGGTTGCTGTCGCTTCTTCCCTGACGTCAGTGTGCCAGGGGTATAAAAGATGCAGCCAACGCCATTTTCTTCAGTTTTTCTTGCCCCAGATGTCAGGGGTAGGCTGTAAAAATTATGATCATAAAAAAGCATGCACATAACCTTCATCTACAAGCAAATACACCACATAGGTACAGATAAATCCCAGCAAAGAAAAAGGGGGCTGGTGGGAGGGTAACCTGGACTGCAACAGTGAATACACTCGAACATCTACATTTATGGTAGGTACACAACTGTACTATGTTCATCGTGTTTCACTGTTGCAGTCATTACACTTGGGTTGAATCCCAAAGCTGAGGTTGGGCGGCTGGACCTAAATAGAGTTTGGAGTGGCTATGAGGCCCTGCAGAACTGCAGTGGCAAAGCCTGCTCTGGATTTAGAGTAGAGAGGTAAATGGTAGTGCTTTGTAAAAGTGTGCACTGAAGTCCATGTTGCAGCCTCCAAAATATCCTTGGTTGGTACTCCTCTGAGGAAGGCTGCTGAAGTGGCTGCTGCTCTAGTAGAATGTGGTCTAATGCACTTGGGCACTGATTTGCCATGTTGTGAATAGCAGAAACGAATGCAGTGGCCTATCCATTTTGAAATATAGTCTGCTTTGAAATGGCTTTTCCTTGGGAACCTGCAGCATATGCCACTAAGAGTTGCTCAGTCTTTCTGATGGCTTTAGTCTTGTCCAAGTAAAAGTGTAGCTGTCTGTGTATGTCCAAAGTATGCAGAAGTCTCTCCCCCTTATTCTGTGGGTTTGGATAAAAGGTAGGCAAATGTATGGTTTGGTTAAGAGCCATGCTGGACACTACCTTAGGCATAAATGTCGGGTTTGTCCTTAGAGAAACCCTGTCCTGATGGAAAATAATAAAAGGCTCCACAGCCATTAGTGTGCAACTCTGAGACTCTTCTTGCTGAAGTTATTGCTAGGAGAAGAGCAGTTTTCCATGACAAATATTTTCTCTCTGCTGTATTGGCAGGCTCAAAAGGAGGCAGTGTGAGTTTTTCCAAGACAAAATTGAGGTCTCATGTAGGTATTGGAGCTCTCCTTGGAGGTCTTATGTTTTTGGCCCCTCTGAGAAACTGTCTTAGCAGTGGATGAGGAAAAAATAGGTGGGTCTGTATTGTAATGAGCTGAAATGGCAGAGGCATGGATCTTAATTGATGAGAAGGATAAGCCTTTGTCCAGCATTTCAGTTAGGTATTGCAAAATCTGAGGAATATTTGGTTCAAGCGAGTCAATTCCTTGCGCTTGGTTCCAAGCACAGAATATCTTCCATTTTTCTGCATAAGATTTTCTGGTGCTGGGTCTCCTGGCCTCCAAAATAACATCCGTAACTGCTTTAGAGAGAGGTGTCTTCTGAATGATTACATTATCCGCCATGCAGCCAGATTTAGGGTTCTGAGTTGGCTGTGCAGGATCTGATTGTTCTGTTGGGTCAGCAAATGAGGTATTAGAGGCAATGTCCAGGCTGGGCCTTGAGACAAGCTCTTTAGGATTGGGTACCAGTGCTGGCATGGCCAGTCTGGGGCAATCAGTATCATTTTTGCCTTCTCTTGTCTGACCTTTAGGAGTACCTTGGAGAGGAGAGGCAGAAGAGGGAAGGCATAAAGGCATATACTGTAAGGGCTTTCCAGCTGAATGAAAGGGCATCCACTTTCCATGCTTGCTTGTGATAAGTCCAAGTGCAGAATCTCTGTAGCTGGCAGTTGTGAGGGGAAGCGAATAGATCTATGTCTGGGCATCCCCATTTCCCTGTTATCATGTTGAAGACTTGTGGTTCCAGTTTCCACTCATGAGGATCCATGAGGTTTCTGCTTAGTTCGTCTGCCAAAGTACGTCTTTCCTGGCAGGAATTGTGCTTGCAGATGTACTTGATAAGTCAATGCTGTGTTCCACAAAGTCATGGCTTGCCTGCAGAGGGGGTAGGAATGTGTGCCCCCTTGCTTGTTTATGTACCACATGACTGTAGTATTGTCCGCCTTTATCAGTAGTTGTCCTGGATGAAGTAGGTCCTTGAAGGCTGTCAGGGCATTTTGTACAGCTAGCATTTCTTTTTGATTGATATGAAGATGCATTTGGTTTGTGGGCCATGTGCCCTGAATACATTTTCCTGCCATGTGCGCCCCCCCAGGCATAATCTGATGCATCTGTTGTTAGTGTCTGCCTGGCAGTGGGTAAGGTGAAAGGCTGTCCCCTTGTTGTGATGACAGGCCTGTGCCCACCATTAAAATTCCTGTTGCAGGCAGGGAATGAGAGAAATTACTGTTTCCAGGCTGTGGCAATGTTGAGTCCAAACACTTTTTAGATACCATTGTAATTTCCTCATATGCAGTCTTGCATATGGAATTAGTAGAATGCAGGATGCCATGTAGCCCAGAGCCTGCAGAATTTTTCTTGCAGATAACTGGGTCCTTGTTGCCATGTCTTTGAAGTAAGAAGTCAGATGCCTTTGTTTGTCTGGCGTGAGATAAGCCATCTGGGCAGTTGTATTTAAGCTTGCACCCAGGAATATTATCTCTTGAGAGGGTACTAGTTTTGATTTATTTTCGTTTACTGTGTACCCTAGGCAAATTAGTAATCTTTTTACAAATGCCAGATGCTGCAGTAGAATATCTTTGTCCTTTGCTTGAATAAGGCAGTCGTCCAAGTAGGGGTATATTTGAATTCCTCTGTCTGCAAAATGCAGTTACTGGTGCCAGGCATTTTGTGAAGACCCTGGGTGCAGTAGATAAGCCAAAGGGCAGTGCAGAGAATTGGTAGTGCAGTGTGCCAGCTATGAATCTGAGGTATCTTCTGCAAGATTGTCTGATTGGGACATGCAGGTATGCCTCTTTGAGGTCCAAAGTTACAAGCCAAGCCTTCTTGTCCAGCATGGGCAGAAGCTGCTGCAGAGTCAACATTTTGAATTTTGGGATGTCCAGAAAAGTATTTAGAATTGACAGGTCCAGAACTGGTCTCCAGGCTTTGTCCTTTCTTGGTACTAAGAAAAGTCTTGAGTAAAATCCTTGTCCCTGCTCTTGTTGTGGCACTGGCTGAATAGCCCCCATGTCCATGAGAGATGAAACTTGTTTTTGTGCCTCTTGCCATTGATTGTGTGGCAGGTCTGGCATACCTTTTGCCTGTGGAAGGGTGTGAAAGTGGAACCTGCAGCCCTGAGAGACTATATTCAAGACCCATTTGTCCTGGGTGATTTTGTGCCAGTTTTGTGAAAAAAGTGTTAGCTTTCCCCCTAAGGGTGCTGCCAAAAAAGTGCTTGGCATTGGCAGAGGGAAGTCATTGGGACTGTTTTCTATAAGGCTGTGATTTGTATTCTCCACTTTTGGAGGTAGAAGCACCCCATTGTTTGTGCCTGTATGAGCCCTAGGGCTGTTGCCTGCCTCTAGGGCATCTGAATCTGCCTCTTTGTGGTCTGTCTGACACTGGAAAGGACCAATTCTTAGAGGGCCAGTTCCTGCTAAATCTGGGTGGCTGTACCTGTAAGAAATCCTTTACTGTCTGCATAGATTTTGCCTTATCCTCCATTTTCTTTAACACCTCCTCTGCCTTAACACCAAACAAAGTATCATGCTGTAATGGAGCATCCAATAATTTTGCTTTAACATGATCAGGCAGATTCTGTTCCTTTAACCAAGCATGCCTTCTAATAACAGAACCTGTAACAGCGGCCCTGCACGAGGCCTCCAGTGAATCATAGCCACATTGCAAAGTATGTTCTCCCACTTGTTCAGCTGCATGCAATAAATCCTGCAAATCTTTATTCTCAGAACATTCAGAATTTGTCAACATTTTTTGTTTTAACAGACATTAAGTATTGCGGATATTTGAGCATATGAAACTGTCAAGTTAAAGCCCTTATAGCCAAGGTAGCAGAAGTGTAAAAATTTTTTCCCCATCTGTCCAAAGCCCTAGAATCTCTGTCTGAGGGAACAGGGTTTTTGGCAGAAGCATCCTTGACCCCTTTGGGACCTTGTGAGATAGTTTCTGGGTCAGCAGCATGGTTTTTGTAAAGAAATTTATGGGAGTCTGGGACCCTGTAGTATCTGTCCGGCTTAACAGGGGCAGGAGGTAAAGAGTCTGGAGACAGGCCGGACTCTGTAAAAACATCATCTACTATGTGTAGAACAGGGGGAATTGCAAGAGGTCTGTGCTGAGGAAGTAAAAGAAAGTCTCTAAGTCTTTTCTTAGAATCAGAATAATCCTGGCTCTCCCAATGGAAATGCTCCCTCATGGTATGCAGGGTTTCCCCAAAAGAATAGTCCTCAGGAGGAGAAGCTGAAGGAAAGGAATCTTCAGCATCAGAATCCACATAGGGAGGAACAGAATATCACTGATCAGAAGAGGAATCAGAGGAAATGGAAACCTGATCAGAGGAATCATATTCAGTGTCTTGCCTAGGCCTCTTATCAGGAGGGGGATGGGAACCACTAATCAAAGTAATTAGGTCTTTGGCCATTTTGAGCATTTGTTTCTTAGGCATAGAAGCCTGTCCTGGAGAATGCTGTACTGGTTTCCATGTCTTTAAAACTGTTTTAGAGTTTGTCTTGGATGCTGAAGTAGGCTTTATATAAAGTTGTGTAGGTCTGAAGACACCCTCAGAAGCCGATGCCTGCTCAGCGGCTCTGGACCCATCTGAGGCAGTTATTTCCGAAAGGCCAATACCTTGAGTATCCAGAGGCCTAGCTGTCTCCACATGGAAGTCAGAGGCGGCCTGTTGCTCTGAGGTAGCGGGAGTCAGGGGCTGCGAAAGCACCTCACTAAGCACCAGCGTACTGGTGACTGGCCTTGAAGAGGCTTCGTTGTCAGTTTTGGACCTCGGATGCTTGTCTTTATCCTTGTGTTTTTTATGAACTCTGGTCGTCGGTTGTTCCGACGGCATTATGTAGTTAAACCTTCTGCCAAAATAATGAAAAGCAAAAGCATACAGACGCTTAATAGTGCGTTGGTTAAATCAGGCACAAAACCGACAACTAGCAACGTCGTGGTCAGGGCCTAGGCAAGGAATACAGTAAGAGTGGAAATCCTTATGAGGTATTTGCTTCCCACAAGAAATACAACTGTTAACTTTTTCTGACATCGGTCTGGAGCAAGAAAAAAGTTTCCCCATTGGGGTACTTAGCTTTATTGAAGACTTCGGATCTGAAATTCGATTTTTCGAAAATCTCTGGAGTCGGCCGACCAACACTTGTAAACTGCTTTTGCTTTGGGCACCATGCGGCAAGAAAGACTGAAGAAAATGGCGTCGGCTGCATCTTTTATACCCCTGGCGCACTGACGTCAGGGAAGAAGCGACAGCAACCAACGCCGGACCAGGACTTTGGAATTCAGGCAGACTGCGGGTAGCCTGCCAGTAGGATAACCCAAGTGTAATGACTGCAACAGTGAAACACAATGAACATCGGTGACAGACTGCGCAGTAGTGGGTACCAGTGTTGATATGGCCAGTCAGTTATACCCTAATAAGAAGAGGTAGAGGGGGAAATGCATAGAGAGGTTTACCCATTGGAAGGATAGGGCATCCACTTTCCAGGCCTTGCTGTGAGGTTCCCTGGTGCAGAATTTGCTGAGCTGGTGGTTGCTGGAGGCAAATAGGTCCACCTTTGGTGGACACCATTTCTAGGTTATGAGGCTGAAGATGTTATGGTTTAATTGCCACTCGTGTGAGTCCAGGAGATTTCTGCTCAAGTGGTCTGCCAGAGAGTTTTGGTTGCCTGGCAGGAATTGTGCTAGTAGGTGAATATGCATTGCTGAGGCCATGTTCCAAAGGGTCATGGCTAGCCTGCAGAGTGGGTAAGAGTGGGTTCCTCCCTGCTTGTTGATGTACCACATCACTGTGGTGTTATCTGTTTTGTTTAGTAGAGGACCTTGAGAGAGCAGGGGTCTGAAAGCTGTCAGAGCGTGCTGAACAGGTAGCATCTCTTTTTGGTTGATGTGCTGATTAATTTGATTTGGGCTCCAGTGGCCCTGAATCCACCTGCAGTCCAGGTGTGCACCCCAGGCATAGTCTGATGCATCTGCGGTTATGGTCTGGGCGGCATGGGGTTGTGAAAAGGGAAGTCCCTTGTTGTGGTTGCATGCTGCTGCTCACCAAAGAAAATCTTTCCTTAGACAAGGTATCATGGGTATAATAGTTTCCAGGACCCGGGAATGTTGATACCAAAGGCTTTTTAAGTACCATTGCAGTTTCCTCATATGCAGTCTGGCATATGGAATTAGTAAAATGCTGGAGGCCATGAACCCTAGAGCTTGCAGGATTTTCCTTTCAGATAACTGGGTTCTGGTGGCCCACTGAGAGAAGTAGCCAGTCAGATCGGCTTGTTTTTCTGGAGTAAGGAATGCCATCTGGGATGCTGTGTCCAGGCTTGCTCCCAGGAATACAATTTTCTGACTGGGGGCTAGTTTGGATTTCTTTTTATTTATAGTGTACCCCAGTGAGGTCAGTAGGTCCTTTACAAATGTCAGGTGCTGCAACAGCTTTTCCTGACTGTCTGTCTGAATCAGGGGCAGTCATCCAACTAGGGGTAAATTTGAATATTTCCTTGTCTGCAAAAATCAATGGCTGGCGCCAGGCATTTTGTGAAAACTCTAGGAGCAGTGGATAAGCCAAAGGGAAATGCAGACAACTAATAATGCACAGATCCTGCCATGAAACGTAGATATTTCCTGCAAGAGTCTGTGATTGGGATGTGCAGATAGGCCTCTTTTAGGTCTATGGTAGCTCACTAGGCATCTTGAGACAGCATAGGAAGAAGCTGTTGGAGGGTGAGCATTTTGAATTTTGGTACCACCAAGAAGGTGTTTAGAATGGATAGATCTAGGATTGAGCGCCAGGTGCCCTCTTTTCTGGATATCAGGAAAAGTCTGGAACAGAAACCTTGGCCTATCTGGTCTGCAGGAACAGGCTGAATTGCCCTCATGGAGAGCAGGGAATTAACTTGGTTTTGTGCCTCTGCCCACTGGTTTGGATGGAGATCTGGGAACCCTTTTAGGGTTGGCAGTGTGTGGAAATAAAATTTGTACCCCTGGGACACTATGTTGAGGACCCATAGATAGTTAGTGATGGAGACCAGTTTTTTGCATGGGAGGCAAGCTTTCCTCATAGGGGCACAAACAGGTGGGCAGAGGTAAGAGGTGGAGTTGAAAAGTCATTGTGAATTCTTTCCATAAGTGGGTGGCTTAGCACTCCCTGTTTTAGAAGTGGAGGTACTCCAGTGTTTAAATCTCTGCATTCCCTGGGACTGCTGTCTGGGGTGTCTGCTTCCCCTAGGTCTAGTCTGAGCTGACCTAGAGGGGTCTGGAAAAGACCAGTGTTTTGAGGGGCAATGCCTACCGAATCTCGGAGGCCTGACTTGCAAAACATCTTTAAATGTCTGCATAGATTTAGCTTTTCCTTCCATCGTTTTTAAAACCTCTTCTGCCTTGGTGCCAAACAGATTGTCTTTGTTCAGTGGTGCATCCAATAATTTTGATTTGACATGGTCTGGCAAGGTCGGATTCTTAAGCCAAGCATGCCTTCTAAGTACAGAACCTGACACTGCTGCCCTGCAGGATGCTTCTAGGGTGTCAAACCCACATTGCAGGGTATGCTTAGTAACTTGGCTTGCAGAATACATAAGCTCCTGTAATTCTTTATTTTCTGCACAGTCTGGAAATGCAGATAAATTTTGTTTAATAAATTTCTTAGTATGTTGCTGGTATTTCAGCATGTGGAACTGACAATTTAATGCTCTAATGGCAAGAGTTGCAGAGGTGTATACTTTTTTACCCAATCTGTCTAAAGCTCAGGAATCCCTGTCCAAAGGGGTGGGATTTCTTAGCTGTGGTTGCTTTTATTCTTTTAGGTCCTTGGGAGATGACCTCTGGGTCAGCAGTGGGATTTTTTGAAAAGAAATTTGAAAGTCAGGGACTGTTAGGTTTCCTGGGAGCAGGAGGTAGAGTATCAGGAGTTAAACTGGATTCCATGAAAATATCCAGTACATCCACAACAGGAGGAATAGATAAGGGTCTGTGCTGTGGTATATCTAAAAATTCCGAGTCTCTTTTTGGACTGGGATAACCCTGGCAATCCCAATGGAAATGCTCTCTCAAGGTATGTAGGTTTTCACCAAAAGAAAAATCCTCTGGAGGAGAGGCAGAAGGAATGGATTCCTCTCCATCTGAATCCTCATAAGCAGATAAGGGTATGTCTGCATAATCAGAAACCTCAGAGTTGTCAGACTCTTGGTCAGACAAAGCTGCTGGGGACAAGTCTCTTTTTCTTTTAGAAAGGGTAGGCTGGCTTCCCCTAATCAGCATGATAAGGTCTTCCGCCCTTTTAAGCATTTGAGACGGAGGCATGAAAGCAGGTGCTTGAGCTTGGGTCGCCAGTTTTTTTAGGCGTAGTTCGTACCCTGGGCCTTAGAAACTCGGTAGTTTTAGAAAGAACTGAAGATGCGAAAGAAGTCGTTGGTTTGTGTGGAAAATTGGTAGTGCGAAGAACTTCCTCAGAAGCCAGTGCCTGCACAGCGACTCCGGACACAGCCAAGGTAGAGACATCCACAGGTTCCATAGTTAAAGAGTAGTCTCGCGGCATACCGGACTTCGAACAGGTCTCTGTAGAAGCCTGCAAATCCATGTAAGCAGGCATCAAGGGCTGCGACAGTGCCTCATTGAGTACTGGTGAACTGGCGACTAGCTTAACGGAAGCATCGTTGGCAGTTTTGGACCTGTGCAGTCTGTCTTCATCTTTATCCTTATTTTTTTTGGAAGATTGGTAGTCGGACGGCTTACTGAAGCCATTTCGGAATATGGAGATCAAGAGCGAAAGTATTTAGCTACGATAAGGGCCAGACAACGTATAGTTCTAGCGTTGAAAAAAGCACAAAACCGACAGCGAGGAACGTCGTGGTCTGGGCCTCAACAGGTGATGGAGTAAGAATGGAAATCTCGGTGTGGTATTTGCTTTCCACAGGCAAGACAACTGTTAACTTTTTCTGACATTGGTTAGAGCAAGAAAAAAGGATCCCCAACAGGGCATTTAGTTTTAGAAGACTTCAACTTCAATTTCGGAAATGAAAACTCAGGTAGCGGCCGACAGTCACTCGTGCAAACTGCTTCTGCTTCAGGCTCCTCGGCAAGAAAGACTGATGTAATGGCGTCGGCTGCCTGTTTTTATACTTCTGACGTCAGTCCTGGAGCGACAGCAACCGATGCAGCAATACTAAGCATCTGGTATTCGGCCGACTAAGGGCTATCCCTGGCAGGATAACCCAAGTGTGATGACTACAACAGTGAAACACGAAGAACATCCAAGATGCTCTCCTCCAAAAAATGAAGTCAGTCTGCTGGCCACCTGCCATTGATAAACTTTACAACAGAAAGAAACTGTTGCAGAAAATGGTGAAGTCCTAGACTGGAAAAATTCCCTTATTAGCTTCAACAAAAAGTTGAGATCCCTCATCAAAATCTCCAAAGCCAGCTATGAAGGCAGAATTGTAGCAGACACTAAAAACTACCACAAAGCCTTCTATAGTTATATCAAGGATCTCCATGGCAATCCCCAGATTTGCTCTGAGTTACTGCACAATGGTACCTCCTATACTGAGCCAACAGATATTGCCAACATACTGGCCGACAGATTCAGTGCCAACTTTACCCCCCCCCCCCAAAGACCACTCTCAATACCGGAAGAATGCCAGGCACCCAAAATTACTGCAGCACAGGTTAAAGCTGCATTGTCTAAGGCTAAGAATACAGCTTCCAGGGGACCTGACAATATCCCTGGCTGTGTTCTACATGAATTACAAAGTGAACTGGCACCACATATGTGTGCTCTGTTCACTCTCAGCCTCACCTCAGGCTTTGCCCCTATCGAATAGGCCACTGCTACAGTCATCCCTCTCCATAAAGGAGGAGCAACTACAGACCCTGGAAATTACCACCCCATTAGCCTGATGAGTCTGATATGTAAGGCTACGGAACGCATCATCATGGACCTAATTAACAAGGACATAGGAAATCTCCAAAATCTAGATCCCACGCAATTTGGTTTTGTGAAAGGTAGATCATGCCTGCTCAACCTGGTTGACTTCTTTGAGTCAGTCACCAGAGCAATGGATGAAGGTAAGGCAGTTCATACAGTCTACCTCGATCTGGCCAAGGCCTTTGATACCATTCCTCACTCAGCAGTTATTGATAAACTCAGCAAACTAGGTATCAACTCCTGTATCATTAGGTGGGTTGCAAATTGGCTCACAGACAGAACTCACAGTGTGAAAGTAGCGGACTCCAAGTCAGACTGCAGACTAGTCATGAGTTGAGTCCCACAGGGATCGGTCCTGGGTCCTCTCCTGTTACGCATCTACTTCTCAAAAGTCCAGGCCAACATGGAGGGACTCTGGCTGACCAAATTCGCTGACGACTGCAAGCTGGGAACCATTATTGGCTCCCCAAGTGATGCATACATCCTACAGAAAGGCCTCACAGAGACCAATGACTGGTGTTGAAACCATGGCCTTAAGCTTAATGCCAAAAAATGCATAGTCATCCCCTTTGGGAAAAACTCCGTTCCCACTAATTACCACATCGATAGTAGCCCACTGAAGGCATTATAAGAGATCTGGGGACACAGGCTGACAGCAACCTTTCCTTCGACCACCACATTGCCACCGTGGTCAGAAAGCCCTTCTGTGTGTCACATCTCATTACCAAGGGTTTTGCATCCAGGAGGAAAGGTAATCAATTCCTCTCTACTCTTCCCTCATTAGACCAATCATAGAGCATAATGCCCCATTTGGCATGCGCCTCACTAGACACCTGTAACAGTTGGAGAGGCCACAAAAGTACCTCACGAAGAGGATCCTAGGCCTTAAATGCATGTCCTATACAGACAGCTTAAAAGTTTAGATAGATAATTTAATAATAGGTTTATCACATTTAAATCAATATTGATGTATACACAAATATTATTTTTATGGCTAAATTATGAATGCATTATTACGTATGTGGATGGTTGGATAAGGTGGATCATCATAACATAAGAGAAAGTAATTTCAGAATATCTTTTTTATATTTTGAATCTAGTACAGTTATAGTAGTCCCACAGTATGAATGTAATGGGTGGGTTATTAGATTGGGTGGGATGCACTGTTCATTTTTGAGCGTTTGGGTCATTAATGTTTTAAATGTACAATTTACTGTCAATTTTTTAGTATGGCATAATTTTTGATATATGCTTACATGTATTTTGAGAACAGGGTAACATACATATGTAAAGGGATGGATCCTAGATGAAGAGTGCTTTATAGACAGCATTCCATGAATTCATCATTGCACTCAACATTTGTGTTTTCAATCTCATGTAATGTTTTTGTTATTTATGTGAGTAGAAGGAAACAGGGTTGCTGCAATCAAATACATGTGTTTTTAAACATAGGTCGGTAACAAAAGCAGTTCAACTTTTATGAATGAAATATTACGCTTTCCAGTAGTCTATATCTTTAAGAGACACTTAAACCCTTGAAATTTTTGGCGGGGAAGTTTCTAAATAAGTAGTTTGAATCGTAACTGACATTGTTTGACTTTTGTTCTGAAGAAGTCTAACCACTCGGGTTAGACAAAAAACGTGGTTTATTTTAGCGTTTTAATAAATTTAGTTTTCTCAAGGAGTGACGGCTTTAGCTAATTTCTGTGCAAGTTGGTGTTCAAGTGGATTGTATTATTTGACAGCAACCTCTCCTTCAAACACATTGCCACCATGGTCAGAAAGCCCTTCTATGCGTCACATCTCATTACCAAGGGTTTTGCATCCAGGAAGAAAGGTCATCATTTCTCTCTACTCTTCCCTCATTAGACCAATCATAGAGCATAATGTCCCATTTGGCATGTGCCTCACTAGACACCTGTAACAGTTGGAGAGGCCACAAAAGTACCTCACGAAGAGGATCCTAGGCCTTAAATGCATGTCCTATACAGACAGACTCAAAAACCTCCAGCTATTCTCAGTCTCATATCGTCTACTAAGAGGCTATCTCTGCTTGACTTACAAAGCCATGTTTGACCCAGGTCTGTTAGAAATTCTACATCTAAAGAAATCCCAATCCTTCCACATGCTCCAGAGACCTCAACCTCATTACCACAAACAACAAAACATGCTGAAGGGACAGGTTCACAACCCAGAGACTACCCATGCTCTGGAATAGACTTCCCATACATGTCAAGCAGAGCACCTCACTAGCCCCCTCCAAGTGAAATCTTGATGAGTGGATGGGTAACAGACAGTTAACCCTGGGGATCACTCCAGTGGCTCTACTTGACAGAGACACTGGGAACTAACAGGCGGCACAATGTCAGGACACTTCTATGGGTTAGGCTTGTAAAGGCCCCAGGATCATTAGCCTAGTACACAACTATGAACCTATATCTGGAAGTCTAACTCCTCGTGCATTACCCACTCGAAAAGCCTAAATTTAATAATGCAACACCAACAAAACCTGCTCGAGACAGGTTTGTCTCCCAAACGCTGTTCAGTCTCTGGAACAGACTTCCCACACATGTTATAGTACCTCTCGCTGACCCTCTTAAAGCGCAAACTTGATGAGTGGATGGGGAACCACAATTATGTCCCAGGGGTACCACTTGTGTCCCTCACTGACTGGGGCGACAGGTGCTGACTGAGGTTTCTGTTTTGGGGATAAACTCTTTGCTAGGCTTTTAAGGGCCTCAGGAACATTAGCCTAGTAACATCCTATGATCAGGCAAACAGCTTAATATCAAGACATCTAGAACATTCTGATTAAATAACAGTAAAATATTCTTGTAGATGGGTAACCCTTCATACCACTTAATTTATACACATGAAGTCCACAGATGAGGGATAGGTGGGTCAGTACATGACCTTATAAATGTGTACCACCTTCTTTTTGGAATCTCTCTTTTACATACCCTGCTCACTGACCCTATGAAACCTTAGTTATTCTGGTGTTGACTGAGACCAGCTTTGTCTGGGTATTAAATCTGACCACCCATTACCACTAGCTATACTCACCGGCTTCCATTAACAGCTAATCCTAGAACATCCAGTCACTCATTACCAAGAACCCTGGACACATCCTTTTGCTGAAAGGGCCCCCATGACTCCTTGGGAAGACAACCTTATAGCACACCTTACATTAGCCTTGAAGCAAGAGAGATCTTAGATGGGAGCTACAAGCCTTCCTGAATGGAATGCATGCTTAGAACTCCCCAACACAGGGAGTAGGGACATCAGGGCATCACTGTCACAACATCAGTCCTGACACAAAGATCTGGGAAAACTCCGTTTCTACCAAAGATCACATAGTTATCAGAATCCCTCTAGCCCTCTCCAACGGACAGAGCAGATGTCAGTCAACAGCTTTATCCTAATCCCTAGGCCTTACTAGCCCTCCCGGCAGTCCAAAGTCTACTTCCAAACCTGGGTCGCCAGTGGCACAAACAAATGCCCTATCTCTATACCACTGGGTCAAATCTTAGTTGATCACTGTTACAAAAAATACCTTTCTTCCTTGATGCCCAGGAGTGGTACTTGTACTGTAAATGTTAGAACCAGCAAGGACATTACAGAAACTGACTTATCCTTTAATAAACAAATACCATGGGATATGGTACATGTGCCTGAAACATTTGGACACCTGGTTATATAAAGTAATCACAACAATGCACCTTTAAAAGGTACACTGTGGCTATAGACCAGTTTGGACTATATACCTCCCAACTTTAAGGCAGCTTGGGAGCTATATTTCCAACACTCCAATCAGGCCCTGCTTATGGGCCATCACAGTGCCCATGACCTGTTGGGACTAAGACCATCCTCCCTTTTAGTTTTTGCTTGACATTTTTTGTATGGAAAACACCACTACTATACCATGGTTCAAAATATAACAGTGTCACCCTCTCATAAAAGCTACTAGAAAAAGAATGAAGCAATCTGTCGTGTAGCCAAAGTTTACTTTCTCAAAAATTTATCATCACCAAGACTGCCACATATAACTATACTTTTACTTTGTGACATTCTAGCAGACCAATATATATATATATATATATATATATATATATATATATATATATGAACCTCCTGTATATAAACAAAACAAACAGCACCAGAATTAAGAATTAAAAACCTTGCCTGAGATATAAACAGGTCCTGCTGGAGAGAGAAGTATGTATCCCAGAGACTACCACGTCTATGGAACAGGCTTCCCCATCCATGTGAAGCAGAGTTCCTCCCTAACCCACTTCCAGTGCAACTTGGACAATTGCATGGGAAAATGGAAATTCACCCTGGTTTGGCACCTATGTCTCTAATGGACATGGGTAACCTGCAAATGGTTCAACTCCCAGGCCCTAGCTTGTAAATATTTCATCTCCCAACCCCCTGCTTACACTTATGTAGGGTATCAGAACTGGTCAGAGATTTGGGATGCATGGCTATGCTTAAAAAGGCCCTTGTGGTCATTAGCCCAGTAAATGCCTATGAACTACAATAGCGTATTAGATGCTTAATTTGCCCTAGGAGTACAGGAAATGCTTTGCTATAATTCTGCTAACAGAAAACAATGCATTTGGCTAAACATTTCAAACGACATTTACATTTACACTTTGTAAACGAGACACTGATGTGATCATTTTTCTGCAAAGCAGCCATCATGTTGGTGCATGAAATTAAATAGCAGATTACCCTAATGTAATGACTGCAACAGTGAAACACGAAGAACATAGTCTCTGACCAGAGTGTCCAAAAGAAAAGATCCCAAAGGAATGCGTTACACAGACTTCAAGCAAAGAAAGTACTGACCATGCATCCCTGATGAAAGATTAACATGGACAAAAAAAAAAAATAAAATACTGTAGCAGATTTCAAAAATGTACAAGATACACAAGTATCTCCACTGACATAGGTTGTTCCACAGATTCTTTTCAGCCACCTACAGACCAATTATCCACATATTCTTACAAAGTGTAAACAGTATCATGTTAATTTTGAAAGGGCTATAAAGAATGTTGAATCATTTGTTGTTAAGAACACAGCAACAAAGAAAAAGAAACTTGAAAGAGATACTGTAGATTATAAAAATAAGTGTGCATATCCCCCTGGTTTCAAGCCACGTGTTTACAGGATGGATGATGAAAATATGGAAAATGATGTGGGTGGTTTGGACTATAATGATGAGCCTGTTGAAAACGATGTTTTTTTAGAAATGGAGAATGGGCCTCGGAGATCGGAGAGGCTGCTCAACAGGGGCATGACTGGGGGGGATGCACATCGAAGTTACAACCAGGGTGGGAGAATGAACAGGAGAGGGAGATATTAAATCGTTGTTTGGATGTAATTGCTGGGACATTCGACAGTACAACATGTGAACTTGTTGGATCGGATTTTGGTGTTATTGGAAATGGGAATAATGAAAATGTATATGATTGTGACAGCATTGAAGGTTTTGAAATCAACAATGAAGGTGATACAAATATGTTTGCTGACGAGATTAATGGGAAGATGCATATTGAAAGTATAAATGTTTGTAATGTAATTCAGCCTGTTGATGACAGCACTGGGATGGTAACCATTGAAGGTACAAACCACCAGTTGCTAAAGAAAAAAGGTTACTGCATTTATAATTACACTGAATTAGTTATAGGTGAAACACATTTTGAGCTTTTTTGTAAAGGTGTAAGTTTTGTACCAATGTTTAAATTGGATATAGCTCAGGTTTTAATGGATTTCAAATTATTTACTAGACAAATGCATTTAAAAATGTTTTTTTGCAACTGAGGGAAGGGTTGTATGTGGTGGAAATATGAATACTTGTGATAGTACAAACGTGTTAAAAAGAAAAAGTACGTTTATGCCTCCTTTTAATTCGGAGGTACTGAGTTTTGAAAAATTAGTGGAAGCTCAGGTACGGAAAAGTTTAAACAATTTCAATTTTGTTAATGACAACCTATCAATACAGGAAAGAGAATTGTTGGATTCCCTTAAAAAATCTGGTCAATAGAGATTTATGAAGCCAGACAAAGGGGGAGGGATGGTAGTGATGTCTAAACTTGATTATATTTCTGAAATTTCTGCTATTTTAAACAAACAGTGATGACACTTATGCTACTGTTTCTAGGAGTGAGATCAATAGAGCATATTGTAAAATTGATGTATTTTTGCATGATGCACTATTTCAAGGTAATATCAACGAGGTTGAATATGATTATTTACATGTGAAATTTCCAAGAGTACCTACTCTGTTTGGTATCCCAAAGGTTCACAAAGGAACAGATAGGTTACAGTTTAGGCCCATTGTGTCGGCAAAGGGATCAAAAACAGAAAGCTTAGCAGCATTTATAGATGTTTTAGTTAAACCTGTAGTTAGTGCAGCTGAACACATTATTAGGGATTCATGGCACTGTCTTGATAGGCTGAAGAAATTAGAGACAGGGAATACAAGTTTTGGTTTTCTCACAATTGATGTTGTGAATTTATTTTCTGTCATTCCACACAGGTCAGGACTAGAAATGTTTTATGAAGCTATGGATTGATGGTGGTTTGATTGAAGGGGTAAAAGCCAATTTTTTACTTGGATTGATGGAGTTGGTTTTGAAGAATAATTTCATTTCTTTTGAAGGTGAACTATTCCAGCAAGTGTCAGGTGTTGCGATGGGCGCAAGATGTGCCCCAGTTTTTGCAAATGCAGTTTTGTTAACATGGGAGAGAACACATTTTTTCATCCGAAAAATACATTGATAGTATATTAATGTATAATAGATTTTTGGACGATATCTTGATTTTATGGAAGGGGGATGAACAGTCAGCTGTTGAGTTTGTGGAATTTTTAAGTGAAACAACTGAATTTTTGAAATTTACATTTCAATGGCATGAAGAAAGGATTAATTTTTTGGATCTGACAATTAGCAAAATGGTGGGAGGTTTTGAAAGTAACATCTATAGAAAGGAGAATTACTCCAATTCACTGCTGCATTTTACTAGTTGTCACCCCTTCCATCAGCGTAAAGGAGTAATTAAAGGGCAAATGGTGAGAACATCGAGGCTGGTTAGTGATGACGCTATATTTAGAACAGAGTTGTTTAAACTAGTAGGTATGTTCTTAGATCGGGGATATCCACTAAAGTTGCTCCTTAGTGTTAGAAGAGATGTGTTAAGGGAAAGGGGTGGTAGATACGCCCCAATTCTACGTACTGGGGCAGGGTCAATCAAAGAACAACAATTTGATGGACCAGTTAAAGGTGCTGAGGTACAATTAATACTAAAATATAATCACAGGACGCCTGAAGTGACTGACATAGTGAAAGGTATATGGAATTTTGCTCTAAGTGATGAGATTAAGAAGATTTTGGGTTCGGAACCAGTGATTGTTTATAGTAGGGTAGAAAATCTAAAAGGTATTCTGGAAAGGAAGAATAAGAATAGTTTTAAGTCTATTATGAAAAAGTGTAGTTTTTGTAGATGGTGCAGGTATATTAATGAGAGCACATATGTTTGTGTGAATTGTTACAAATATACAATTTCCTGCCCTGGGCAATGTAATTGTTGTACAAAGAATTTAGTTTATTTGGCGACCTGTACCTCCTGTGATGCATATTATGTAGGTAAAACCATAAGGAGGTTACAAGGCAGGGTTGCAGAACATATCAGATCCATCAAAAAGAAAGATATGCACAATGCACTTTACTTACATAGCGTGAAATGTACTGAATTTAACAAATTTGTAGTTCTTGTTATAGGGCGTGTGTTAGATTATGGTGAAGGGTGTGATATAGTCAACAAGGTGGGGGCATTGGAAGCAGAATGGCAGATAAGATTGGATGCCTGTAGGCCTCCCGGCTTGAATGACTACATTTCACTTAAGCCAATGTTGAAACTTAGGTCCCAGCAAATTTGACATCAAAGCTTATTTTGGATGACGTGACACATTTTAAGTTATATTAACAACATGTTTTTCAATGATTTTATCTTGACAAAGTTATATTGTAATATGTTACGTCCGATGAATTTTTATGTTTTTGAGTTCGAAATAGGTTAGATGTAGGTGTAGATATAATGAATATTGCAACAATTGTTATAAGTTTTGTTTTGTTTTTTAAAAATGGAGGGTAGTGTATAGTTTACATATAAATAGTGACGTATATATTTTTAAATTTATTAATTAAGTCTGTTAATAGTTTTGGTGGGTGGCATTTAGTTTTAACCAATGATGTATGTATTTTTAAATTTATTAAGTCTGTTAATAGTTTTGGTGGGTGGCATTTAGTTTTAACCAATGAAATTCGATTGTATGGAATATAAGGTAAAGGGAAATGTTGAAACAAATGACTCTGATGAAGCCAGATGTTTGGCGAAAGCGCTTAGTCGTGGATGTATTTTGCTACAATAAACGAACGTTGCTTAATTGTGGAAGTTGGATTGTGCTTTGTGGTGGTTATCCCACTTATAAAGTGTAAACCTGCCACCCTCCTTACATGTGCAATGTACATGCTCGGACAGCTATGCATGTCTTTGCACAACTGGAATGACAGGAACCACTCATGAAACTGAATCTGGTGAATGTCACTAACAGTTATGATTGCTGAGAAAATAGTAACTGCTGTGCTGTGCACATCACAGAAAGTACAGTTGTGTACACTTACCACAAATGTAGATGTTAGAGTGTACTCACTGTTGCAGTCATTACATTTGGGTTATCTTCCTGCAGGTAAGCCCTCATCCGGCCTGAATATCAAAGTCTTGGATCCTGCGTCGGATGCTCTCTCTTCTTCCATGATGTCAGGTTGTCAGGGGTATAAAACATGCAGCCGATGCCATTACATCAGTTTTTCTTGCCCAAGATGTCAGGTGCCCCCATAATGGGAAGCAATTATATATATATATATATATATATATATATATATATATATATATATATATATATATATATATATATATATATATATATATATATATATGTATATACACACACACATACACACACACACACATATATATATATATATATATATATATATATATATATATATATACACACACACACACATATATATGTATATATATATATATATATATATATATATATATATATATACATATATATATACATATATATATATATATATATATATACACACACACACACATATACATATATAAAGGTTACACCTCCAACAAAAAGCAAATACACCAGAAAGCTGTAATACACTAAACAAGAATAAAGGTATAACCCAAGAGAATTCAGGGGGTTGGGAGGGTAACCAGGACTGCAACAGTGAATACACTCCAACATCTACATTTATGGTAAATGTACACAACTGTACTATGTTCATGTTTCACTGTTGCAATCATTACATTTGGGTAGACTCCCAAAGCTAAGGTAGGGGGGAGGAAGTTAGAGAGCATTAGGACCAGCTATTAAGCCCTGTAAAACTGCAGTGGCAAAACCAGCTCTGGAAAAAAATAGGCAAGTGGTAATGCTTGGTGAAGGTATGTACTGAGCTCCAGGTAGCAGATTCTAGGATGTCCCTGGTAGGGACACCTCTGAGAAAGGCTGTAGAGGTAGATGCAGCCCTGGTGGAATGTGATCTTATCCCCTGTGGGGTAGGATTTCCATGGTGCTTATAACAGAAATAAATGCAATGGCCTATCCACTTTGGTTTGCTTTGAAATGGCCTTCCCCTCTGCCCCTGCAGCAAAGGCAAGTAGCAGCTGTCAGTTTTTTTGAGAGGCTTAGTCCTGTCCAAATAAAATCTAAATTGTTTGTGCACGTCCAAAGAGTGCAGAATTCATTCTCCTTTGTTCTGTAGATTAGGAAAAAAGGTTGGCAAATGAATGGACTGGTTAAGGGACACACTGGATACTACCTTAGGCATAAAGGAAGGACTGGTCCTGAGGGACACCCTGTCAGCATGGAAGATGATGAGGGGCTCCACTGCCATGAGGGCCTGTAATTCAGACACTCTTCTTGCTGAAGTGATGGCTAGAAGGAAGGCTGTCCTCCAAGAAAGGAATTTCAACTCTGCAGTTGCAGCTGGCTCAAAAGGAGGTAGAGTGAGCTTTTCCAATACAAAGTTAAGGTCTCAGGCTGGAGTAGGGGCTCTCCTGGGTGGTCTTAAATTTTTGGTGCCTCTGAGGAATTGTTTCAACAGGGGGAGAGAGAAGAGGGGCGGCTCAGTATTATAATGTGCTGAAATGTCTGAGGCATGAATTTTAATTTATGAGAAGGAAAGGCCCTTGTGGAGCATCTCTGTTAAGTATTGAAAAATATGCGGTAAGCTGGGCACTGTTGTCCATCCCCAGAGTCTGGCTCCAGGAAGAGTATCTTTTCCACTTTTCAGCATAGGATTTTCTAGTACTAGGCCTCCTTGCCTCCAGAATGACATCTAGCACCTGCTTACTGAGGGATGCTATTGGAAAGCTCAGAGAATTAGCCAGGCTGCCAGGTTCAGGGTTTGAAGCTGGGGGTGCAGAATCTGGCCCTCCTGCTGGAACAGCAGGGAAGGGGACTGAGGCAGGTGCCATGGTTCCAGCAGTGACATACTGCACAAGAGGGGTAACACCAGTGCTGGCGTGGCCAGTCTGGTGCAATCAGTATTGTCCTTGGTTTGTCCTGTTTGATCTTTAGCAGAACATTCAAGAGGAGAGGCAGAGGGGGAAAGGTATAAACAGAGGTTTTCCCAGGTGAAGGACAGAGCATCCACTTTCCAAGCCTGAATGTGGGAAGTCCTTGTGCAAAATTTGTCCAATTGGTAGTTCTGAGGAAAGGCAAACAGGTCTACCTCTGGGTTCCCCCATTTGTTTCTCAAAATGTTGAATATCTTTCACCATTCGTGTGGGTCCATGAGATTTCTGCTTATGTCGTCTGCCAGTGAATTTAGCTTGCCTGGCAGGAACTGAGCTTGTAAGTGCACTTGGTAGCTCAAGGCCGTGTTCCACAGAGCCATGGCTAGTCTGCAGAGAGGATACGATTGGGTTCCCCCCTGCTTGTTTATGTACCACATAACAGTGGTGTTGTCTGTCTTTACCAATAATTGCCCTGGAAGTATGTGGTCCTTGAAGGCTGTCAGGGAATTCTGTACAACTAACATTTCTTTTTGATTGATATGCAGGTGCATCTGACTCTGGTTCCATTTGCCCTGAATGCACTGCCCTGCCAAGTGAGCCCCCCATGCATAGTCTGAGGAGTCTGTTGTTAGGGTTTGGGTGGCAGGGGGTAGAGTAAATGGCAGCCCCTTGTTGTGGTAGCAGGCCTCTGACCACCAAAGGAACTCTGTCTTTACACAAGGAATGATAGGAATCACTGATTCCAGGTCTTGAGAATGTTGACACCATAGTTTTTTTAGATACCATTGTAGTCTCCTCATATGCAGTCTTGCATATAGAATTAGTAGAATGCAAGAGGCCATGAACCCCAGGGCTTGCAGGACTTTCCTTGCAGATAGCTGGGTCTTTGTGGCCAGTAGTTTGAAGTAGGCTGTCAAACTTGTTTCTCTGGCATGAGGTAAGCCATCTGGGAAGTTGTGTTCAAGCTTGCTCCCAGGAATACAATTTGGTGGCAGGGTACTAGATGAGATTTCTTTTCGTTTATGTCGTACCCCAGTGAGGTTAGAAGTTTCATTACAAATGCCAGATGATTTAGTAGCATGTCCAGGCTTTCTGTCTGAATTAGACAATCATCCAGGTATGGGTATATTTGAATATTTCTTTGCCTGCAAAATGCAATGACTGGAGCTAGGCACTTTGTGAATACCCTGGATGCAGCAGTTAAGCCAAAGGGAAGTGCAGAGAACTGATAGCTCATGTAGCCTGCTCTGAAGTGTAGGTATTTCCTGAAAGATTCCCTTACTGGAATGTGCAGGTAAGTGTCTTTTAAGTCTAAGGTTGCCAACCAGGCATCTTTGCCTAGCATAGGAACCAGCTGATGAAGTGTTAGCATTTTGAATTTTGGGATTACCAAAAAGGTGTTTAGAATAGAGAGGTCCAGGGTTGGACGCCAGGAGCTGTCTTTTCTGGGTACCAGGAAAAGTCTTAAGTAATACCCTTGTCCTCTTTCTTCTGCTGGGACAGGATGAATAGCCCTGATACTTAGAAGAGAGAGAACCTGCTGTTGAGCCTCTGCCCACTGATTTGGGGGTAGGTCTGGCTAACCGTTTGAGGTTGGTAAGGTGTGGAAGTGGAATCTGTATCCTTGGGGAAACTATATTTAAAAACTATCTGTCCTGGGTAATGAGTTCTCAGTTTTTTGCATGCAGGGCGATTTTTTCCCCCTAAGGGAGCAGGGAGAAAAGCATGGCTTGGAAGGGTTAAGGTTAAGTCATTGTGACAATTTTCCATAGGGGGGTGTCTTGCTACTTCCAGCTTTAGAAGTGGGAGCCCCCCACTGCTTAGGCCTGTGAGTAACTTGGGACTGTAAGCCTAGGTGGTCTGATGTTCCTGGGTTTGGATTAAGGCGGCCTGGAAGAGACAGGAAAGGACCATTTCTTAGAAGGCCAATGCCTACTGAATCTGGGAGGCTGTACTTGCAGGAAATCTTTAACAGTTTGCAAAGATTTACCTTTTTCCTCCATCTTTTTAAGGACTTCTTCTGTTTTGCTGCCAAACAGGCGGTCTTGGTTTAAGGGAGCATCCAGTAATTTAACATGATCTGGCAAATTCTGCTTCTTAAGCCAAGTATGCCTTCTCTAAGAACAGACCCAGTGACAGCAGCCCTGCAAGATGCTTCTAAAGAGTCAAAACCACATTGCAAAGTATGTTTACTAACTTGTTCAGCAGAATGCATTAAATCCTGTAATTCTTTATTTTCAGCACAGTCAGGAATCAACATCATTTTCTGTTTACGTAGTCCCATAATATGCTGCTGATACTTTAGCATATGAAACCAGCAGTTTAAGGCCCTAATGGCCAAAGTAGCTGAAGTGTATACCTTCTTACCCCATCTGTCTAAGGCCCTGGAATCTCTATCAGAGGGGGTAGGGTTTTTGGCAGTAGTAGCCTTAATGCCTTTAGGTCCCTGGGAAATGGTCTCTGGGTCTGCAGTAGGATTCTTGAAGAGGAACTTGTGAGAGTCAGTTACTCTAATACCCATCAGGATTCCTAGGAGCTGGAGGCAAGGCCAGGCTAGACTCCAAGAAGGCATCATCTACAATGTCCAGGACAGGAGGGACAGCTAAAGGCCTGTTCTGAGGTAGGAGTAAGAATTCCCCAAGCCTCTTTTTTGGAGTCAGAGTAGTCCCGGCTTTCCCAGCGGAAATGCTCCCCAAGAGTGTGCAAGGTTTCACCAAAAGAAAAATCTTTTGGAGGGGAAGCGGAGGGAATGGAGTCCTCTGCATCAGAATCCTCAATGGTAGATAAATGCAAATCCTGGTAATCAGAAGAAACAGAAATTTCAGAATCCTGATCCGAAGAATCAGAAGGAAAGTCAGTTCTAGGTCTCAGAGGGAGAAGGTTGGCTTCCCCTAATTAAACGAACAAAAACACCAAGGCAACACTGTAAACACCGTTCCGAAGACAAAATGTCCGGTTTGTTCTGATGAAGTCTGCTCTGTCAGATGAAAGCACCTAACTGTGATTTTATGCACTACTATTGAGTAATATATTAACTGCCTGTTCGAATAGAGTTGCACCTGTGTTGCTCTTCACATTACTAAGACATTTTGTCTTCGGAACAGTGTTTCCCCTAATTAAAGTAATAAGGTCTTCAGCCATTCTTATTTCTTTTTTAGGCATACGGGCCTGATCGTGTGGTTTGGACGTTGGTTTTCTAGGTGTGGGTTGAGTTTTAGACCTTGAAGAAGAAGATGACGTCTGTTTGAAATGCAAGTCAGTAGGCCTGAATACACCCTCAGAAGCCTGTGCTTGCACAGCAGCTCCAGACCCATCTAAAGTAGAGACATCCGCAGGTTCCATGGTCGAAGACGCATCTCATGGCATACCGGACTCTGAATGGGTGTCAGTAGAGGCCTGTGAATCTGAAGTAGCGGGTATCAGGGGCTGCGAAAGCGCCTCACTGAGTACCGGCAAACTGGCAACTAGCTTAACGGAAGAGTCGTTGGCAGTTTTGGACCTATGCAGTCTGTCTCTGTCTTTATCTTTACGTTTTTTCGGAATGTCGGTAGTCGGATGGCTTACCGAAGCCATTTCTGGATAATTAAACAGAGTACTGAAATAGTTTGCTGCAAAAATGGACTGACGACGAATAGTTCGAGGATTGAATAAGGCACAAAACTGACAGCGAGGGACGTCTTGGTCTGGGCCTAAGCAAGGAATACAGTACGAATGAAAATCTTTATGAGATATTTGATTTCCACAGGTAATACAATTGTTGACTTTTACTGACATCGGTTTAGAGCAAGAAAAAGGATCCCCAACGGGGTACTTAGCTTTTTTGAAGACTTCGGTTCTGAAACTCTAAAATGAAAATTTCAGGAGTCTGCCGATCAGCAGTTGCGAACTGCTTCTGCTTCGGGCACCGCATGGCAAGAAAGACTAATGTAATGACGTCGGCTGCATGTTTTATACCCCTGACTACCTGACGTCACGGAAGAAACAGCATCCAAAGCAGGACCCAAGACTTTGATATTCAGGCCGGCTGAGGGCTACCTGAAGGCAGATAACTCAAATGTAATGACTGCAACAGTGAAACACGAAGAACATCTATCGCTGCCTTGGCCAGAACAAAGGCACATAAAATCAGACTTAAAGTCCCTACCGCCGCACTGTTCTGCAAAAAAAAGCACAGATATGCAGGGTGTTCAAAAGTACATCTAGATCCTGGGCCAAATGGTTGTGAAAGCATCCTGAAACAAGCCCTCTTTGCAATGAAGCAGTGTGAAAAGTGTTTAAAATCCACCAGTAACTGAAAGATTGGCACACAACTTTTGTGCAACCATTTGTGAATGCCAAAGTAGTTAAGTCTGCTCACCAGGTAAATGAGCTTGCCCAAAATGCTGACTGCTGTCAGAAACCTCTCATTGTGATTTATCCACTCTCAAAACTTCAATGCTTTTCTGCAGATATCCTATGGGCACCTGGCACCCATTTACAAAAACAGCAAAAATCACTGCTACTTTGACTGCAGTGTGAAATCTACCTCTTCTGGAAAACAGATAAACAGTGAAGAATGAACAGCAATATCCTGCATTTTAAAGTAATAAATTCATTTATCAAACAGCAACAGAATTTCAGTTATACACACATTTATTTATTTTATTTATTTATTTAAATTTGTTGACCGGGAGTGTCCGACTGGACGTGGGTCCATTTTCAGCGGAGGCCCGGGGAGAAAATTTCCACAGTAAAATAAACCGACAGTAGTCACATTAAAAAATTCATATGCGAACACATACTTAACATAACATATTTGGAAACTGAATCTATGATACAACACAATTGCTGTTGAACTTTCCAGTCTCTTATATTTGACAAGTTTTCTCTTTACATTACATATAGGATCTACATTCCTATCTGAGAAGTAATTATATTTCAGAAATCATCCATTTCAGCTTTGGTTAGTTTCTTCCTACAGAATCTTGTTTAACTCTAGGATAACCATTTACTAATGATTTTACATCTAGATTTCCCTCCAATTAATCCACAGTCTTGCTCTGTTAAATCCTACATTTGAATCACATCCTGTTCCACCAGGAGGTCCCTTAACTTTCCACTTTCTATGGATTACATTCCAACTCCAAGCACCACTATCGACAATGTAAAGCCCTCATACGCAAAGGAAGATCTAATAGCTGGGGATAACTAAAGAACATTCTTTTCTGTTGGCTCTACATGTCTATCAAACATCTCATCATGCAAGCTTTGGAGAGCTTTCTAATTCATCTCTTGCACTTATGAGGAGCAAGCTTTGAACCTGCAACTAAAAACCTTGCACCAAATTTTCTACCAGCAAGGGATTCAAAAGCAGATAACCATGCAGATGACTTGCAAAGCTAAATCCATGACTGGATTGCCTTGTGGCTACATCTGGAGGGAACAGTAACGTTCCCAAATCATGAGAGCCTTAATCTCACTGTTCGTTCAGTATCCCATGGAACAACCCCACCCAAAAGCATGCAAGGTGCATCATGTATAACGCATGAAGCAGATGTGTTGCAGACATTCTTGAAGACAATGGTTTTCAAATAAAAAAACTGCCAAAAAACAATGATGTCCAAAAATCATAAGGACAAAAAGGCTTCACAGAAATGGTACCCAGATTGCACCACATCAGAAGGGCAGAACTAATTGCAAGAGGAGAGGCAACTGTCTTTGTGCAATTCACCACCACTTCAAGACAAGAGAACAAACAGGAGTAGTTAAGTCAGTCATCCATTACAAGACTATGATGGTATTAAGTCTGACTAACTTTCCTCATTTGTCTAGAGGAAAGTAGTTTTTTATCCAGGCATGTCCAAGGGTCAGCTCCCAGTGTTCTCTCCTGTCTATCTAAATGAATCTGGGCATCTTGGGTCAATGTAGGAATTGCCTCATGTACACAGACCACCCTCTCCTCCTACCACCCAACACCACAACCTGTGAGAGATGCACTCCAAACTGGAGGTAAAGCTCTCTCCAACCAAGACTGAACTTGACAGTCAAGAGGAGAAGGTAAACACTTGCACCACACCACACTCATCACATAGTCCCACTAAACCTACACCACCAAAGCCCACACATAGAAACACAAAAACATTCATGGAGGCTCTCGGTAACAATCTGCTCAAGCAACAGAAACCTCCAAAGCAGAAATGCAAGCAAACTCCACCTCCCAACACAACCCAAATGACACATAGCCCACAGACTCAGTGTGCCACTCAACCACAGCCCATAAGGCAAAACAACGTACCCAACACACTAGTCATAGGTGACTCTATAGTCAGGCACCATAGGTGACTCTATAGTCAGGCACACTGATGTCCCACTCACCAGGCTAAACAAGGAGAAAGTTAGTCAGCTGCCTGTCATGTGCCAGCATCCGCCACATACCCACGCACTCAGGTCACTCCACAACAAGTACAAATATGACTCGTTCCTTGTCCATGTTGGTGTGAATGACCTGAGATGTACCTCCCTGGACTACATGAAGAGAGACATGGAAGAGCTCTTCAATCTTGTAGCCCAGGCAGGTATGACCCTAGCCATGAGTAGCATCCTGCCATCGCCCAGAATGACAACGCAGTACAAGGACAAAATGACTGACTTCAAAAATTGAATAAGTTTCTGGTGTCATTCTAAGGGGATCCAGTTATCTGTCTGCCTAAGACGACATGGTCGACAGACCACAAAGCTCTGTCAGAGATGGCCTGCACCTGTCACCCCTGGGATTCCGGATACTGGCTAAGGCTCTTGCTGCCTCTATAGTGCCTTTTTCAGGCAAGTTTCAAATGACAAATTCACCACCGTAACAGGAACAGGCAAGCAAAAATGGAGGGTAATGCTAGAAGTCTAAACCTCAAAATGCACTCCTTAAAATGGAGAACATCGATATCTGCATTGACCGAGACATGGTTCAAGGCTCCAGAGAGCACCCCTGCATTACCAGGCTATAACTCATACCACACTTTTTGGCCAACTAACCTGGACTGGACACCAAAGGTGGAGGTGTGTCCATATTCATTAAGGATATCCCACACCTCCAGGCTAGTTGCTCAGCATAATGCATCCAAGGTTATCCAAGTGCAACTAACTCCGGGGGAAAACTGCAATCCAAATTGTAGCTTGCCACAGATCCCCCCACCATGCCACAGGATTCCCACTCCTCTTTTCCTGATATACTGCAAAATATTAGGGTTCAACCAAACACCCTAATAATGGGCGATTTCAACTACCCCATCATTAACTGGGAAAAGTACTCATGTACCAACTCCTTCGCTCAACACTTTCTGGAATTCATAAATTCCAATGTCCTGGATCAACATATCAACACCCCCACCAGGGGCAACAATATCCTAGACCTAGTCATTACCAACACGAGTGACCGGTGTTCCACCCCTGAAGTAAACTCTTCGTTGGTTAGAGCAGACCATAAGCTATTCGCCCTAGATATCTACATCCCGCCCCCACCCCGCATTAAGGACATCATGGTAAAAAATTTCTCCAAAGCCAACTTCATGCTTCTTAAGACAGAAGTGGCGAACTTCATGACACCCATGCAGATGGACAATGCAATTACAACTGCTGAATCCTATGCACATGCACTCTAACTCTATGCTATCCCAAACAGAAACAAGACGCTATCCTCCATAAAAATGAAGCCAATCTGGTGGTCCTCTGCCATAAACAAACTCTACAACAGAAGGAAGAAACTGTTGCAAAAGAGTAAAATCCCATGAGTGGAGTAGTTCCCTGGTCAGCCTCAGTAAGAAGCTGAGATCCCTTATAAGATCCTCCAAAGCTATCTACAAAAACATGATCACCACTGATTCTAGGGACAACCACAAAGCATTCTATAGCTATGTCAAGAATCTCAATGGCAACATCCAAATCTGCTCTGAGTTACAGCACAACGGCATGAAAATTCAAGAACCAACTGATACTGCCAATGTCCTGGCAGATAGGTTCAGTGCTAACTTTACCTCCCTCTCACTCCCTAAAGGGCCCATATCTATACAGGAAGAATGCAGAGCCCCTGTAATCACAACTACACACATAAAAGCTGCACTCTCTAAAGCCAAAAACACAGCATCCATGGGACCGAACAACATCCCAGGCTGCGTTTTATACGAACTTCAGAACGAACTGGCTCTCCATCTAAGCACCATGATGTTCAATCACAGTCTCACATCAGGCTTTGTGCCCACTGAATGGTGCACAGCAACAGTTATCCCACTCCACAAGGGGGGGCACCACTGATACAGGGATCTATCACCCTATTAGCCTGACGAGCCTGGCCTGTAAGGCCATGGAACGTATCATCATGGAACTCAAACAAAGCCATTGGTAACCTCCAAACTCTGGACCCCACCCAGTTCGGGTTTGTGAAAGGCAGATCATGCCTCCGGAACCTGATAGTCTTCTTTGAGGCAGTCACCAAAGCTGTAGACGAGGGTAAGGTGGTTCACACAGCCTATCTTGACCTCGCCAAGGCTTTGGACACCATCCCCCATTCTGGAACTATAGCTAAACTCACTAAACTAGGTATAAATCCTTACTTCACAAGATGGGTTGCCAATTGGCTCACTGACAGAACCCACACTGTAAAAGCTGCAGACTGCAAATCTGACTTCAAATCTGTGACAAGTGGAGTACCACAGGGTTCAGTCTTGGGACCTCTCCTGTTTGGAATCTACTTCTCTGAAGTACAGGCTAACACTGAAGGCCTTTGGCTAACTAAGTTCGCAGATGACTGCAAACTAGGAGCCATAGTTGAGTCCCCAAATGATGTAGACATCCTACAGAAGGGCCTCACTGACACAGATGCCTGGTGTCAGAGCCACGGCCTCTAGCTCAATGCCAAAAAGTGCATTGTCATCCCCTTTGGTAAAAACTCTGTACCCATGAACTACCACATAGGCGGCAGTTTACTTAACGCCGAATATGTGATAAGTGACCTGGGGACCCAGGTGGACAGTAGTCCCTCCTTTGAGAATCACCGCCACAGTAGTCAGGAAATCCTTCTACATGGCACACCTCATCACAAAAGGGTTCTCATCTAGGAAAAAAAGACGTCATTGCTCCCCTCTACTCGACACTCATTAGACCCATTATAGAGTACAACATCCCTTTTGGAATGTACCTCACAAGAAATCTGCACCAGCTGGAAAGGCCACAGAAGTACTTCACAAAGAGGATTACTGGCCTCAAACAGATGTCCTACACTGACAGTCACAAAAAACTCCAGCTTTACTCCAAAGCATATTGCCTATGAGGTGATCTCTGCCTAACATATAAAGCTTTGTCAAACCCAGAGCTGTTGGACATGCTACACCTAAAGAAAAGTACAGTTTTGTACCTACCATAAATGTAGATGTCCGATAGGCATGCATCTGCAGTCCTTACAAATGGGTTGTCCTGTCGTCAGGCAGCCCTTCGATTCCAAAGTCTGGGTCTGGCCTCGGCTGGTGTCGCACTTCACCCGACGTCATAGCTGCAGTTCTTCGGGTATAAAGGCATCAGCCGCCATTTTCCTCAGTGTTTCTTGCCCCAGATGCCAGGCGCCCTCTAGGAAGGCTAAATTTGGATAAATGCAAATGGTTCCAAATAGTAGAGAGCAAACAAAAAATAAGCATGTATGTACATATATACAAACAAATACACCATAATAGATTCCCCCAGCTAGCTACAAGATGGGCAAATACCCTAGGAGTACCACAGAGGGAAGGAGGGTGACTGCAGATGCATGCCTATCGGACATCTACATTTATGGTAGGTACAAAACTGTACTATGTCCTTCAAGAATGCATCTGCAGTCCTTACAAATGGGTAGAATACCATAGCCAAACTGGTCCAGGAGGAGAAATAAGTTTATGGTAGTTAAGATCCCTTGCAAAACAGCAGTGGCAAAACCTGCTCGATCTGGAGTATAAAGGTAAGTTATAATGCTTGGCAATGTATGCACGGAGCTCCAAGTAGCAGCCTCTAAAATGTCTTTGGTAGCCACCGTAAAAAAGCTGTGGTAGTGGCTGTAGCCCTTGTGAGTGAGGCCTGATGTTTTCTGGAGTTTTCTTCCCATGGTAGGAGTAACAAAATCTAATGCAATTTCCTATCCACTTAGAGATAGTCTGTTTTGAAATTGCTTTTCCTTCCATTCCTGTTGCATATGCTACCAGTAGCTGGTCAGTTTTTCTATTGCTCTTGGTCCTGTCCAGGTAGTAACGTAATTGTCTATGTACATCCAAGGTATGCAACAGCCTTTCTCCCTGTTCTGTGGGTTGGGAAGAATGTAGGTAGGTGGATAGCTTGATTTAAAGATGCCCTGAGACCACCTTTGGCATAAAAGTAGGATTAGTTCTCATGGACACTATCTTGATGGAAGATCAGGAAGGGCTGTACTGCCATTAATGCCTGTAGCTCAGATACCCTTCTTGCTGAAGTGATTGAGCAGTCTTCCATGATAAGTACTGTAATTCTGCTGTTGCTGCTGGCTCGAAGGAGGGAGTGTCAACTTTTCTAGCACAAAGTTCAAGTCCCATGCTGGCAATGGTGGCTTCCTAGGTGGTTTTACATTTTTAATTCCTCTCAGAAACTGCCTGAGCAGAGGATGTGAGAAGACTGGAGGATCCAAGTTGTATTCTGCTGAAATAGCTGATGCATGAATCTTAATGGAAGAATAGGACAGGCCGTTGTGGAAGAGCTCTGCCAAGTATTCCAGGATGTTAGCTATGTTTACCAGTGACACATTCTCTCCTTTTGCAGTACTCCAAATGAGGTATCTTTTCCATTATTTGGTCTTATGCAATGTTCCAGGCAGCCAGCTGCAATGTTTTCAGGTTTGGATGCAGGGTTTTGAAGTTGTTCTGTGTTAACAGCAAGGGAACTAGGGGCAGAGGCCATATTTGTTCCAGAGACATACTCCTCAGTAATGGGTACCAATGTTGCCTTGGCCAGTCTGGCGCTATCAGGATGATCCTTTGATCTTCAATAGCACCTTGTGCATCAAAGGAAGAGGTGGGAATGCATATGCTGTCAGGTTTTTCCAACTGAAAGATAGGGAGTCCACTTTCCAAGCAAGTGGGTGGTGCGTCCTTGTGCAAAATTTTTTCAGTTGGTGATTGTGTGGGGATACAAATAAGTCTATTTCTGGTAGTCCCCATTTCCCTGTAATGGTTTTGAAAATGTCCTGATGCAGCATCCATTCGTGGGCATCCGTGGTAGTTCTGCTTAGGATGTCTGCTAGTATATTTTGTTTTCCTGGCACAAAAATTGCTTGTAACTGAATGTTGAAGCTCAGTGCCACATTCCAGAGGTCCATTGCCATCCGGCATAGAGGGTATGAATGTGTGCCTCCCTGTTTGTTGATGTACCACATAACTGTGGTGTTGTCCGTCCTTATCAGCAGTTGACCCTGTCGAAGAAATGGTCTGAATGCCTGAATTGCCAGTTTTACTGCCAGCATTTCCTTTTGACTTATGTGTAGGTGCAGCTGGTCTCGAGTCCATAAGCCTTGTATGCACTTGTCCATCATGTGTGCCCCCCAACCGAGGTCTGAGGCGTCTGTTGTGATGGTCTGGCTTGGTTGAGTGCTGTGGAAGGGCAGTCCCTTGTTTGATTGACAGGCCTGAGCCCACCATTGGAATTCTTGCTTCAGGCATGGAATTATTGGAATTTGGGTTTCTAGGCTGTGCTTGTGCTGAGACCATAAATTCCTTAGGTACCACTGTAACTTTCTCATATGTCGTCTGGCATGTGGAATCAATATTATGCAGGATGCCATGTAACAGAGAGCTTGCAGGACTTTTCTTGCTGTTAGCTGGTTCTGCTTTGTTAGTGCCATGAAGTAGAAAGGAGTTGCTCCTGTTTTTCTACTGTCAGGAATGCCATTTGTTTTGATGTGTCCAGATCTGCACCCAAGAAGGTTATCCTTTGGGATGGTATCAGCCTTGACTTTTTTATATTGACTGTGTAACCCAGGGCTTGTAGTAGATGAATGACCCTTTGTAAATCTTTTGTTAATTTGTTTTTGTTGTCTGCTTGTAACAGGCAGTCGTCCAGGTAAGGGTAAATTTGAATTCCCTGAAGTCTGCAATGAGCAATTACTGATGCCAGGCATTTCGTGAATACTCTGGGCGCAGTAGATAAGCCAAAGGGCAATGCTGAGAATTGATAATGCTCTGATCCTGCAAGAAATCTGAGGTATCTTCTGCAATTTGGTCGTATGGGGACGTGCAGGTATGCCTCCTTGAGATCTAGAGTTACCAGCCAGGACTCCTTGCCCAGCATGGGAAGAAGCTGCTGTAGTGTCAGCATTTTGAATTTTGGAACAATGAGGTATGTGTTTAAAGCGGACAGGTCGAGAATAGGTCTCCATTGGTTTTCTTTTCTTGGTACCAGGAAGAGTCTGGAGTAAAATCCTTGCCCTTGTTCCATAGATGGTACCCTTTCTACAGCTCTCATCCTTAATAAGTGAGTTATTTGTTGTAGAGCTTCTGCCTTCTGATTTGGAGGTAGGTTTGGCATTCCTGTCTTCCTTGGTAGAGTATGGAAGTGAAACCTGTAACCTTGGTCTATTGTCTGTAAAATCCATTTGTCTCCGGTGATGTAATGCCAGTTTACTGAAAATAAGGCTAGCTTGGTGCCTCTAGTTGTTCCCTGGTAGGTGCCAGAGCCAAGTCACTGTGATTGTCCTGTGGAAGTGGTGGTGGCTGGATCTGTGGCTGTACCTCGCTGGTTGTTAGCCTGCCACTGACGTCCCCTGTAGGCACCTCTGGATTGACCCCTGCCTCTTGAGCGCCTATTCCTGCCTCTCGGAGCTCTGGAGGTGTCTGGAAAGGACCAATTCTTGGAAGGCCAGTTCCTGCTAAACCTTGGAGGCTGGACCTGCAAGAAATCCTTGACTGTCTGGACTGATTTTGCTTTCTCTTCCACCTTCTTCAGCACCTGCTGTGCAGGGGAGCCAAACACATTGAGCTTATCCATGGGAGCATCTAGGAGCTTTGATTTAACATGGCCAGTCATGGCTGATCTAAAGGAAGCCTCCAGTGCATCATAGCCGCATTTTAAGGAATGATAATGATTACTGACCTGCTGAATGTTATGTACCATTTCCTGTACAGATTTTTTGTCTAATGGTTCATCCGAGGACAGTTTTTTAGTTAACTCGTCTAACATAAATTCCTGATACTGAATCATGTGGAATTGACAGTTCAAGGCCCTAGCTGAAAGAGTAGCAGAAGTGTAAACTTTTTTACCCCATCTCTAAGGCCCTAGATTCCCTTTCAGAGGGAGGGGTTTTGGTAGAGGTAGCTGCTACAGACTTGGGTCCCTGGGAGATAGTTTCGGATCTGCAAAAGGGCCTTATACAAATGATAATGTGTGTCCGAACCCTGTAGTACCTATCGGGCTTAGCAGGGCCGGAGGAAGAGAATCAGGAGCAGTACAAGCATCATTAAAAGCATCATCCACAACAGTAAGTACTGGAGGAATGGCTAAAGGCCTATGCTGTGGCAAATGCAAAAAGGTTCTAAGCCTTTTCCTAGAGTCTGCAAAATCCTGGCCCTGCCATTGATATTGTTCCCTCATAGCATGCAAGGTTTCCCCAAAAGAAAATTCCTCAGGTGGAGAGGCGGAAGGAATGGACTCTTCTGCATCGGAGTCCTCATAAGGAGAAAAAGGCCCTCTGGAGGGTTTGAATTATCTGATTCATCAGAGGAGCCATCTGAAGAAACTGGCTCAGGGGCTCTACTCTAGTCCTCTTCTCTGGAGGTGGGTGAGAGGCCCTGTCTGGATGTGGTTGGGATCCCCGGATCAAGGAAATGAGATCCTCTGCTAGACTAAGCATTTGTGAACTAGAGCTAGGCCTGTGAGAGGGGGTCTTAGCAGGCACAGTTTTGGTAGTTTTGCTGCTTTGGCCCTGGCAAAGGCCTTAATCGACATGGATGCAGGAGGCCTAGCAGCTCCACGCAGGGGTAGAATTATCCAAAGGATAGTATCAGATAAATCCTGTGAACCTGCAAGAGCAAGTGGGATTTCAGTAGCAGATTCAGCCAAGCTGGATGAGGCCTCGGCAAGCTTTCGGCCGAAGAACCGTGGACTCTGTTTCAGCCAAAACCGAGACATGTCGGTCCTTTTATCCGACGGCATAATGTAGACAAAAGTGGAGCCGAAAAACTCTTCAGCAGGTTGAAAGAAGCACAGGCTAGACAAGCTGCTACGTCGTGGTCTGGGCCTAAGCAAGGTAAGCAGTAAGAGTGGAAATCTTTATGAGGTAAGAAAGAGTCCCCAACGGGGTACTTAGCTTTTTAGAAGTCTTCGGTACTTGTAGTAGTAATCTCTGGTTCTGACCGACCGCACACAGCTTCTGCTTCGGCACCACGCAGCAAGAAAGACTGAGGAAAATGGCGCCGGCTGATGCCTTTATACCCAAGAACTGCAGCTATGACGCCGGGTGAAGTGCGACACCAGCCGAGGCCAGACCCAGACTTTGGAAGGCTGCCTGACGACAGGACAACCCATTTGTAAGGACTGCAGATGCATCCTTGAAGGACATTCCCAATTCCTCCGAGCTACACACTCTAGGGACCTAAACCTTGTCACCACAATAAACAGGACATGCTGGAGGGATAGATTCCTGTCTCAGAGACTTCCCATACTCTGGAACAAGCTACCCATCTATGTAAAGCAAAGTTCCTCATTAGCACTCTTCAAGAAAAATCTTGATAAGTGGATGGGAAATAGGAAATACACTCCGGGGATCACTTTGGTGGCTCTGCTAGACAGGGGCACAGGAAAATAACTTTCTTGGGTGGCGTAAGCCAGGGAACCTTATTGGCTAGTCTTACTTGGAGGCCCTTGGGCTAATAGCCTAGTACCTACCTATGAACATACATGCATGCATGGTTTGGCAGATTAATCTTTTATGCAGTTGTTTGTTTTCACCTCCATCTGAGCGTATGTGACACCTTACAGAACTTTTTGTTTTACTGAAAGCCCTCAAACAAAAATACACAAACACATCCAATTTTTGCAGTATACTCATCACACAATAGAGATATAAGCTTGCAAGTTTGCTCTGATCAGTTATTACTTTTGTTAAACATGGGTTTTTACATAGCTAACAATCCTAGGATAAGTTGTACACTAACCAACATGGGAATTTTACACTAAATATGTGCCTACAGTTTTTGTCAGGAGCACCTACTTTTTCAAGGGCCTTTGTACCTATTCTTGAAGTCTTCAGGTTGACAATTACACCTACACTGGATTTCTTACACAGCAGACCTGTTAGCCCTAGTACCAGCTAATTCGCTTTTTGAAAATACTTTCATCGAGTGCTTATTACTCCCTTCTCAGCTCCAGGATGTGAGGTTTAGTTACAAACTTACATTAGTCTGTGTGGAGTTTACACATTCTCCCAGCTTCTGTCAGTTTTTCCAAATACGGCAGTATCTACCAATTTCTCAAAAAAACACATTAGGTGGCAGACTACTGACCAAATGCACTAAATGTACTTGTCTTTGCCCTTATCACACATCATGGGTAAAAATAGTTTGAGGACAGCTCACATACCCGATTTAAAAGGACCTCTGGCGCAAGATGGAGGGGAACTTCAGAAAAAAATAAATAAATAAATAAAACAAAAACACCTTTAAGGACAAGACAGCACCACAGGATAGACAAGGTGGTAATGCTGCCTGGTACGCAAATGTGCCAGTGCAATGGGGTCACCTGATTAAACAATGTCAGAAAAATTTATGCTGGGAGGCAGACATTACTACACTGGATCAGACATCCCTTACACTAATGTTCACTGGGTAGGAGACAAACACACAAAGTCACTAACCTTGTATCAGTAGACTAAGCAGTCATTCTGTAACAGGATTTCTGGGTTATGAACCTCAAAGCATGTACAGAGGGAAACAGCTCCTGGGTCAAGACAAGCTAGAAAGTAGACCTTCCAAGATGGCTGCACACCAATCAACAGCTTAACTTCACCCTCCAGTGTGAAAAAAGAAACCAAAAAACAAGGCCCAGAAACTGTCACGTTCAGTAAATTCTGTTACTGGCTGGCAAGAACACTGTCTGGATGCCAGCAAAGAAACTGAGAATCAGAAAGAAAATTAGAAAAGGTGAAAAGAAAACACTAACTGGAAACCGTCCTGCAGCTGCTCATTCAAAAGCAATTCAAGCTCCAGCTCTGGTGCAAGACATGACTTCCAGTAATCTACAGGAAAATAAATCAGATGTGCTCAGCAAAGACTAAAATAAACAAAACACTGAAGGGGTATGTTGTGTCTTTCGGCTTTTCCCGGTTAGGGGTCGCCACAGCGGAACTCCGGTCCGCTAATGATTGGCAGTAGATTTTTACGTGCTGGCTTGCCGGGCCTAACACACAACCTTCAACAAAGGAACACCCATTCATGCATGTCGCCACACAGAAGATGCTCTAACTGAGAATCGAACGGGCAACGTCTAACTGTGAGGTGACAACGCTACTGCAGCACCACGTGACAACGCTACTGCAGCACCACCAGTATATCCACTCAAAAAAACAAATGTATGGAAAAAGCTTTAAACAGATAATTAGATGAGCTGATAAAACTGCACAAATCAAGTTCGAAATGAAAACTACACTGGATGGTGAGTGAGAAAAAAGAAATGAGTTATGCAGTATAAGAATTTGCTCCTATATTAGGCCAAAGACCAGAAGGTTGTCAGTAGCAAACAAAGTTTATATGGAAATAAAAAAATATAAGGTCTATTAGAAAACAGCAAATATGGGGGACAATTTAAAAATAATCTTTAATCTGATAATGGTAACACTGTAGTGCTGAAATTAAAACCGGTGACATTGGTAATAAAAAAAAAAAGTCTCAATACATGGAGCTTAGGAAAGGAATCAGACAGCGACCAACTAATTCAATGAATGTTTAGTAAATCAAGGGTAGAGAACTGAACCCAAAACAAAAACTGATAAATTGGCAGGTCTTTCAACAAGTGACAGAACAAATAGTAACTGCCTGTATAAATCCCTCACAAAATAACAGAGCAAAAATGGCACGGCATGTATTAATCTAAAGTGAGCTTTAAAAGGTTCTTTGATGAAAGGTTAATATAAATGGATACAGATGTGCTTCTCCAAAAAATCTGCAAAACATTTGAGATATTTTAGGAATCAAATGTATTATTAAACTAGATGAACAGCTCAACTGGCAGCTCTGTATAATAGAGCCCTGACTAGATTCAGATCCTCTTACAAGGCCCAGGTGCTAAAGACATTGGCCAGAATACTACCATAGTAACTGACCTTTCACATTACTCTAAATGCTTATTCAAAACCACTGAAAATGAATGGTTACATTTTTAGTGAAGAGTGTTGGCGTACACAGGTTACACAATCTAGACAGTGCAGACCAAGATTTGCAAGAGAACGTCTTGACCTGTAAGGGCTTCTTTATATTTTGTAGTAGAAAATGAACTGACTTATCAGTACAAGCAAAATATCTAGGTACTGGAGTACACACCCCGCTAGCTAATACAGTCCAGAAACATGCCTAAAGGAAACTGGTCAAAAATGCATATAAGTGAATATTAAAGACAGAAGAAAAGAAAAGTTGATACTGTTATGAGTTTACATTTTTCAATGCAATGTGCTGCGTTATTTTCTATAAGCCTACTTCTACCCTTGGTTGGAATGCTGCCCTATCTTGTTTGTGCAGTGCATGGGATTTCTAATCTTTCTATGCTCAATGAAAATGCACAGTTCACTTGTAAGAGTAATAAAACCCAATTACTGCACAGTCCCAAAAGGGATGCCTGGCAGTATCGTCTACGGATCTTTATCTATCTCCTAGTCTCTAGTTTGAGCAGCCTGCGCTCGAGTAATACAATGCTCTCACTTTGAAATCCTAAGAGACTTTTTTTCAATTTATGCATACCTCAGTCATATAACTGCATCAGAATGCAAGACCTACATAACAAACCCATGCATGAAGTAACTCTGAAAGAAGTGTACGACTAGCTTGTAATCTGTAGCATCTTTAATACATCAATTACAGGATTAAAATAGTTTAAGCAGCAGGAAGTTTACGGTGCAGAAATGCCAAAGGCACATGCCTCTTGCAGACCAATTAGGCAAACATGAACGGTCTTTTTAATATTCGCTACAGTAAGGTGAAGTATTGCCTTCATAGTAGTACGAGTTAAAAGCAGAACTTTCTCATTAGCACACAAGTGTAATACTAAGCCTTAAAATAGTAAGTACCTAGGACCGGCTAGAACATCAGAATCATTTAAAGAATTTTTTTTTTCAGGGAACACCTAGCAAAACAAAGCACATGAACGAAAATTTCCACACGTTCTGGTTAGCAGGGAATGACAACTGTGGAAAGCTTTTAAAATAGTAACTGCTGTGCACAAAAAGTTTTGTAATTATTAGCTATATTTTTACACCCAAGAGATACACAGGGCATTAAGAACAACCAGTGCTTATGCAAGTCCTTAACGGTCAGTTAAACACTTAAGAATGCCCTCCTCGCCCCTTTGCACATTCCTTTGCTTAAAATGTCACTTGTGCTCTTGGGGCTGAATGTGCCCTTTGGCCCCATACAGTGTCCTGTCAAGGTTAAAGGGCAGGCATGTCTAAGATCACCATTTTCGGTTATTAACCACATTCAAACAAGAGGAAGTACCTGGAAAAATACTAAAGGTCAAGGACTACGAAACCGCCCTGCTACCAAATTTGGGGGGGGTTAAAACAAGATACAATGCACCCACTGTACAGGCCCCCCTCAGTCATCAAATGAAACCGTGAATACTTACTCATATGCCAATTTTTACTTCAAGGGAGCCTGTGCAAAGGATGCAACACTTCAGCAAAATCCTAATCAGGGATCCCATAAAAGAATCCTAAACATACGAAAGCCCTTACTGATGTAATTTCCCAAAGGGCACTGAATGTGGATACTTTGTATATTACAAGGATCCACAGCGTCTTGACAGAGCTCTGCTTACCCAGCTACAGCTGGCTGATCATATCAAACCCACAGGCTGGCAAATGAGACTGCCGAATACACGAGTGCATAACAAAAATGGGATGCTAACTATTTCACCGCGGCATTTAAGGCTGGACATTAATGAGTTACTTTCTTTTGGGAAGCTTTTTGTACCTTAACATTGCTAGTTAGTGTTGTCTGCAGTCTGCTTGTACATATGTTTACCAACTACCTCAACACAACTGTCGACTGTACTACAGCCATGCCTAGTACCCAGGTTATGGCTGAAAGGGGTTCAAAGAACCAGCCCACTTTCCTAATTGATCAACAAACACAAATAACTAAACAAACTATTCTCACTCTCAGGTGCCCGTCTTAGACAAGGGGAAGTACTGCGCAAGTCTTGCAAACAACCTTGGAGAGCCAATATACAGGATGACTACAAATACCATCTTGTTTCACCAAAGGAGGCACAACAAAAAAAGAAAAGTGAAAGTACACCATGTGATGATGGTACGGACATCCTTTGGGCCTTGGAATAAACAAAAGTAACATCTGTACAATGGCAATTCAGTATTATTCAAAACCGTGATCACTCACTGGATAAAACAATCAGCATGACTGCTGTAAATCTGGTGCTACCAATGGGAGCAAGCCCTCCAACTACAGCTAATAAAAATAAAAGCCATTAGCTACATCTGTCATATTCTCTGCATCACTCTGCAGGGACCACAAACCCAACCATAAAGATCTAAAATTTAAAAAATCTCGCCAAACCCATATAGCAAAGAACTCATCCTCTGAGCAGGATTATGTAAAACATACAAAAATTTAAATCGCTACACTCGTGTACTCATGGATCCCTTAAAGAAAAAAAAAGTGGCTGAAATAGCACTTACTGTATTGTACAAATCAGTACATACACATCTCGCGTATGTACAGTCCACTACAAAACCATCCCTACTCGCTCAAAATGGCAACAAGAATCCATTGAAAAATACATTCCAAAACATATTGCTGTTATTTTAAAAAAGGTATATTTTTTTAAATAATGGCATTGTTTAACAGCAATAATCCACTTTGGGGTCTGGGTAAAGCTCGTTTATCCACAGCTTCTTTTCTGTTTGACCACTGGACTTCGTTCAAGATCAGAGAATCCCTATCAGAGGGAACAGGGTTTTTTGCAGTGGAAGCCTTGACCCCTTTGGGACCCTGAGAAATAGTTTCTGGATCAGCAGCAGGGTTTTTATAAAGAAATTTATGAGAATCTGGAACCCTGTAGTACCTATCTGGCTTAACTGATGCAGGGTGTAAAGAATCCGGAGTCAAACTGGATTCAGAAAGAACATCAACAACAATATCTAGTACAGGGGGGATAGCAAGAGGCCTGTGCTGAAGCAATAAAAGAAAGTCTCTGAGCCTTTTCTTGGATTCTGAATAATCCTGGCTCTCCCAATGGAAATGTTCCCTCATGGTGTGCAGGATTTCCCCAAAAGAGCAGTCCTCAGGAGGAGAGGCTGAAGGGATAGATTCTTCAGCATCAGAGTCCTCATAGGGAGGAAGAGAATATCCCTGTTCTGAAGAGGAATCAGAAGAACTAGAGACCTGATCAAAGGAGTCATAGTCAGTGTCTTGCCTAGGCCTTTTATCAGGAGGGGGATGTGAGCCCCTGATCAAAGTAATTAGGTCCTCGGCCATTTTGAGCATCTGTTTCTTTGGCATGGATGACTGTCCAGGAGAATGCTGTACTTGTTTCTTTGTCTTTAAAGGTGTTTTAGACTTTGCCTTGGCTGCTGAAGAGGTCTTGATAGTAAGCTGTGTAGGTCTGAAAACACCCTCAGCAGCCGATGCCTGCTCAGCGGCTCTGGACTCATCTGAGGGAATTATTTCCATAGGCCCAATACCTTGAGTTTCCAGAGGCCTAGCTGTCTCCACATGGGAGTTGGAGGCGGCCTGTGGCTCTGAGGTAGCAGGTGTCAGGGGCTGTGAAAGCACCTCACTGAAAACCGGCGAACTGGCGACTAGCCTAGAAGAGGCTTCATCGTTGTTTTTTAACCTCGGATGCCTGTCTTTCTTTGTCCTTGTGCTTTTTATGGACTCCGGTCGTCAGTTTTTCTGACGGCATTATATAGTTAAACCTTCGGCCAAAGTAATGAAAAGCAAAATAGAACAGATACTTAGTAGTGCGTTGGTTGAATCTAGCACAAAATCGACAACTAGCAACGTCGTGGTCAGGGCCTAGGCAAGGAATACAGTAAGAATGAAAATCCTTATGAGGTATTTGCTTCCCACAAAAAATACAATTGTTAACTTTTATTGACATCGGACTGGAGCAAGAAAAAGTTTCCCCAATGGGGTACTTAGCTTTATTGAAGACTTCGGATCTGAAATTCAAATTCGAAAATCTCAGGAGTCGGCCGACCGGCACTTGCAAACTGCTTTTGCTTCGGGCACCGCACGGCAAGAAAGACTGAAGAAAATGGCGTCAGCTTAATCTTATATACCCCTGGCGTACTGACGTCAGGGAAGAGGCGACAGCAACTGACGCCAGGCCAGGACTTTGGAATTCAGGCTGACTGCGGGTAGCCTGCCAGCAGGATAACCCAAGTGTAATGACTGCAACAGTTAAACACGATGAACATCAAATGTTAACCTACACTTAAGGTTAAACCAACCTTTAAGGTTGGGAGGTTGGTGTAATGGTTAAGGTGTTTGCTTTACAAACACAAGGTGCAGGGTTTGATTCTCAAGTGGGGTAATTGGCTAGATTTAAAATGGCCCACAGGGGCAGTTAGCCTAGTACTAATCTATGAACCTATTAATATAGGGGATAGCAACACGTCTAAAGCCAAGTCTAAAGCAATAGAACAAACACACACACACCATATTCAGTTTCTCCTTTAGCAAGGCAGTACAAGCCACAGACCACATTAGGCATGGCAGGGCCATAATCTCACTGTTTACGGCTTGTCCTAACATTTTGCTGAATGAGTAGCTCTTCACTCAGCCTATAGCCTTTTTTCACGGCTGAATTGAAGTAATATTTAAACTAAGGGTAGATTCCAGGGAAATTCCCCCAATATCGACCAACAACTGCAATGCAACTTTTAAAAATCTTCCTGGACTGCCACTGAGCAGACAAAATGCTGCATCTGACGGACAACAGCTGAGAACTGCAATACTCTGTCAGTACTAGAACATGAACCTTAACAGTCCGGGTACAGAACCCATAGCTTTCAAGTCATCCTGACACCAAAGCTGAGTGGGCTTCTTCCTGAGTCACTGGCTACAGACAACATGCAGCTCAACATAATATACATACTAAAAAACATTCTTAAGCAGAGAAGTGAGAAGATGACCCCCCCCTTCATGTCAGGTAAGCGAGTTTGCGAATCCCTGCTGGTTGGGTAAGAAGAGAATCACTAACTGGTAAATACAGGAAATCTACTCAGGACTGTTAACTACAGTGAATCGATGCATGACAGGTAACTACAGTGAATCTATGCATGACAGGTAACTACAGTGAATCCAAAAAGTTTAGCAGAGAGATCCTATGGATGGTAGAGTCAATCTGAAGTTAGTGTGAAAAAACAACGTGCAAGCTAATCAAAACAGGTCAAGCTTTGACTACAGACCCAGTTGGCTGTCCAGGGGATAGGATGAGGGTTTAGGAGAGAATGGAATCATAGACCAAAGGCCAGCTACCCTACTTCAGGGGGATACAGACCTACCACTGTAGTGACAGTTTCCTGGTGCAGAGAGGGACATAGTATTATCAAATGGTGTTGAATGCCTTTGAGAGGTCTAGAGCCATACTCTCTAACAACCTTCACCTCTCTTATCCCTCACTTTAAATCAGTAAACAACCTAACCTGCTGATCCTCTTCTAACAACTCACTTTATTGTACTGGTTACATTATATCTACTTCTAAATGGCACAACCAAATTACTATTCCAAAACTATTTCTCTGTTAACACTCAAACTTGCTCATCTCCACCAATATCTCACTCTACTGTATTTCTTCAATTACTTCAACCTATCTTATACATCACTCTTCGATTAGAAAAGTCTCAATACAAGGCTTTTAAACTTAATCTTTGTGAACAGCAAAACCCTTCATTATACTAACAATTTTACCTTGCATTCACTGAAACTACATTATAAAATATGTTACTGTAAATATTGACTGCATTAAATATGATACCTTGGAGCTTTTTTCCCTGGGACTCCACTGAAAAAGGGCACCTGTGCCCAGCCAGACTTGAGTCTATATTACGTGATCGAATGATTAGGTGATCGAACACCTAAACATCGACCACGTAATATCGAAAGCAAAAAAAAACAGCGATCGGCCAATTTAACACAGGGAAAGATTTCCCTTGGCCGTTCACTGGATTTTGCCATTTTCTCCACTATGGAGTGATCTCAGAATTGGTATATTTAGTTTGGCTGTAAAGTTTTTTGTGTGTGTGTGTGGCCGACGGTAACGTTTCCCGGCAGCATTCGCTATTTTGCAGTTCGATATTACGTGGTCAATGTTTAGGTGTTCGATCACCTAATCATTCGATCACGTAATATAGACCCACCGGACTTTCCCAGTAAACAAATGTCAATAAAATTTAAAAAATAATAAATAGAAATGTGATGTGTACTGATTTCCTCTTAGAAACTAAATTATGCGTAACTGAAAAGGTGCAACAGAATATTGCATGATAAGCCACATTTTGACCGACCCATTTTGGACTAGATTGTTTAAATTGAGGAACTTAAGATTTTGTTTTTAGTGCAGCTTTTCTCCCTGGGCCTCTGCTGAAAAGGAGTCTTTGTGCCCAGCTGAACTTCCCCAGTTAAAGGAAAATAGTGTCAAATTGTATTCAGTGCCTTTTTCCTAACCAGTACTCACAGCTGTTTACCAAATGTCTACACAAGTCGCATTAAGTGCTCCTTAAAGAGGCCTGCCATGTTCTTCTAACATTAGCGAATCTGGTGATCCTGCCACATAATTTACATTAACATGCATAAGTAATATATTTTTTCTCCTATTTTACCTAATCCTAAGTAAATGGTGAGACCACTTGCTGTGCTAGAGAGCGTGTATGATGTTCTGTGTTTTACTATTGTAAAGGAGAGTTTTAGCTAGTACTGTGGTACCCCCCCTTAGATTGACTATTGGGGTGCTAATTAAGTGCATACTAGTGAACATGCATTCTTTTCAGGATGTTATACAACTAAAAAGGAGCAAGTGCAGTTGTGTAATATTGGTGAAACATCCTACATTACATTGCGATTAAACTGAAGACCAGAAACAGCAAGTCCCAGCTTGGAATCATGGCACTTTTTTTTTTAATACGAGAAGCTCAAGTGCATATTGCAATTATTTGCAAACTGCAAAGACAACCCATCCAAAAACCAAAACAAGACAACCAGCTGTTTGGGAACCATATTACCTGTTGTACCACAACCCCAGAGATTTGTCTGCATTTCACTTTCATATGTAACACTACAACACTGTGAAGCTGGACTGAAACTTGAAAGTCAGGTAGTACAGGCAATTACTTACTTGTATTGTTTTTATATAAGGAAATGTTTTCCTAAAATACACAAACTGAAAAAGAACAGTACAGGAATATACTACCTACAAGCGTGGATTCATAAAATTCCGTCTTTGCATGTTTAGCCAAGATTTTATAAAAATACATTGGTCTATCAGTGGATTCATTCCCTGTGATCTGTAAAGAGACTTGTGACAGAAATGCCGTAAAGGACGGGAATCACATACTTAATTTAGTGGATAAAGAGTGACAAGAATTTAAAGGGTGTGTGTGAAAAATTGAAGGGAAGATGCAAGTTACAATGGGGGTCTTTTTTCAAATCACTAATGGGTCCCTTTTCTGCTAGTTATTTAGGTGAACATTAAGACGCTTAAGAACATGACCAAATACGCAGCAAGTATTTTAAACTAGCATCTAAGAATAGTGAGGCAGAAGAGGTACAAAATATAGACAGTCTGAAAATATTTAAGGAGCAGAAGAGAAAATTAAAACATTGTTTAAAAAAGGGAGAGAGACAAAAATAATGCATAAATGAAAAATAAAAATACACAACGGATTTCAAAACACATGTGTGTGTGTGTGTGTGTGTGTGTGTGTGTGTGTGTGTGTGCGCGCACACGCATATGTCTATATGACATATATTTGCATCTTTCTAAAACCTATTTGGAAGGGAAACACAAAAAAGACCAAACAGAGTGAATGAGAGAACCTGGTTATGAAGAAAGGTTGTTTACTCAAGCAATAATGCCCAACAGGGTGGGTGTTATTGTGGAAATAACGCCTGCCAAGGGGTATTCGGAGGCCAGACATCACAGGCAGATGGCCTTCCACAGTAACACACCCTGGAGGGCAATACTGCACTTAGAGAATTCTGTTAAAGTCTGTTAAACTGAAATTTAAAAAATAAGTAACAACTATTTGTTTTTTAATTATTTTTGTTGTAAAACAGTTCAAACTTATTGTACTATATGTCAATGGTGTCGGAGGAATCATATTACATCCAAAATATAACACTTTGAAAAATATCCAAGTACTTTACTTTTTGGTCCCTTACTTCTAAAACTTTTGGTTAGTTATTGGAGATTAAAGTTACTAAATGGCATACATTTGAGTTTCAGACTTATTTCCTTCAGAAAATTCATGCTAACAAATCCTTTTATTTAAGCAAGTTTGTAATTTTATAAGAGCATTAATTAAAATCTCTTCCCATCTTGAAGCCTTTGTTCCCCCTTTATTTTAGGCTTTATCCAGATTTCTTCAGCTGAAAGGTCCAGAGATACACACACCTGTTTACTGTTGCCAGTGGTCGATCACACAGACAGGCACACACACAGACACGCACAGTCTTCTGCATGCATTCATTCACACATGCAGACAGAACCACACACACCCTCTGTTACATTTACTTTTTTACACTGGCTAAGCAGCAAAAGCGCTGCTTAGCAAATGTAAAATTGCTCGATCGATTTCTCTCGCTCTCTTCCATGCATACACTCTCACACGGACATAAACACAAATACACACGCTTTTTTTATTTTATAGTCCCTAAACAGCAAAAGTGCTGCTTAGTGAGGGTAAAATAATGCCATCCGTTAGGTTTGTTCAGTCCAAGTTTCACAACAGCTTGATATGCTGCAGTGAAGCGTCAGACTTGCTTTTCAACTGGCATTACCTGTAGATTAAACACCCTCCTGGAGAACATTCGTTCATTAATCAGGGTGTGATCTACAGGTCACCTATTCTGTAACATTTAAGACCATTATGGAATTGGCCTAATGGTTACAGAATTTACCTCACAGATACAAGGTACAGGGTTTGATTCTGACCTCTGGTTATTGGCTAGGCTTGTAACAGTCTACAGACCAATAGTCTAGTATCTGCCTTTGAACACATGACAGAACAGGAGAAAAAAAAATTAAAAAAGTGAAGGTAAGGACTGAAGTATGGAGCAAGGAAGAATCAGAATATCTCAGAAATTGTTCCCAAAAACAGGGTAGTAAAGAAACAAGACTTAATAGGTTCCAATGTAAAACATCATAGATACAGTATTTGCCCTTTATGGCTTTTCTGAAGGGTCTATATTATTTCATCAAGCACTTAGTATGTCGAACGCCTAAACGTTGACAGCTAAGGGTTGAAAAATGACAATGTTGAATGGCCAATTAAGCGAATTCTTTAATCGGGAAATAATTCACTTGGCCATTATCGGGAGTTTGCTCCTTCCCCAATGTAGAGCGATCTCGAGTTTGTATATTTAGTTAGGTGGGGGGTGTGGGGCGAAGCCCCCAACTTTGTTACAGCTTGGAAGTTTGTGTTACTTTGACATGGTCAAGCGAATTCTTTCCTGATGAAAGAATTCACTTAACTGGCCGTTCAACATTGTCGGTTTTTGACCCTTAGCTGTCGATGTTTAGGTGACAAGTTAAGTGGTTGATGATTTAATATACACCCTTTTATGAAGTATGAAGTATTCCAATCAGGTGCTTCAATTCTGACTGATTTCCAATCATGTAAAAGGGCACCACTAATGGATGAGCCCAGAGGCAGAGTGTTCACATGTATTCCTAGTCTAAGAGGCCTTGTACAGTTCCCTCGGTTACTTACACATTGCTGTGACCCAATAGCTAAATAAGCTAGTTCGCTAGAGATGCAAACAAAAAATCTGGTCTAAAACTTAGTGGACAGACCGTCAAAAAGGATAAAAGTGCAGCTGGATAAAAGTGCAGCTGAATACAGGAAGGCATTCTTTTATCAAAATAAAAAAAAACAAAATATCCTGAAAGGGTGATGACTTAGTTATACATGCATTCAAATTACAGCCAATCAGTAAGGTGTAATTTTGAAGAACACTTCTAGAGGATAAATGAGGCACAAGAGAGTTCCTCCTAAGTGCACAGCCTCATTTTACTGGAAAAGTAAGAGCACCTACAAAAAAAACCTGAGCATCTTTCTAAATGATGGAAGAACACTGAAGTTCTCCAGTGAATCACAAACTATTAAAAAGAATACAGTAAACCATACAGTACTTTTCCTTATACAATGACCCCCCATTAATATTCAAAAATGTGCACGCTGATTGGTCACCATGCACATTGTAAATCAGAGTTATAGTAATGGAAAAAGGTCCGGTCGCCTGGACTTTTTCCATTACTATAACTCTTTTTTACAGCAACGGAGAAAGCAAGATCTCCGTTGCTTCACACTGTCTCGCTATGTTAAACGAGTTTAACATAGCGAGACTGCTTTTAAAAAAGCAGCGGAGATTCTCTGTTGCTTTTTTAAAGCTGTCTCGCTATGTTAAACTCCTTTAACATAGCGAGACAGTTTGTAAAAAGCAATGGAGATCTTGCTTTCTCCGTTGCTTTTTTCAAAACTGTCTCGCTATATTAAATGGGTTTAACATACCGAGACAGCTTTAAAAAAAGCACCGGAGATTCTCCGTTGCTTTTTTTAAAGCTGTCTCGCTATGTTAAACCCATTTAACATAGCGAAACAGTTTGTAAAAAGCAACGGAGATCTTGCTTTCTCCACTGCTTTTGCCCACAGCTCTGATGTACTGCGTAGGCATACACATGCACAGTATATCAGAACTGCCGCAGAATACCAGACAGCTGCAGAAGGGCAGCAAGGAGGCATTATACAACGCCATTATTTAAGAAAAGTATTTTTTTTTTCTTAAATGTCATTGTATAATAGCAATAACCCACTTCTGGGTGTGGGTAATGCTGGATTTACCCACGGTTGGCTTTGTTTGGCCACTAGGGCTTCGCCCTCGTGACCAAACCACACCAACCGTGGGTAAATCCAGCATTACCCACACCCAGGTGTGGGTTATTGCTATAACAACCTTTGAAAGTGTGGATCTAGTGGACTAAAAGGGTTTTAAAAAGCTGCCCATCTGCTATACTTAGACTATTACTTTTCTACTAAATTAAATGGCAGAGCTCTTCAGAATCAGTTGTAGTAAAAATGACAGGGAAGTAGTTCATTTTTTGTAAATATCTTCTTGGATTTTTTTGTAATATTAGACTTGAATATGCAAGTGCCTGTATAAATACTTGCTTCCTTACAGGAAAGGTGACAAATCAGTAAACAATAGCCAAAAATGTAATCATTAAGAAACAGCTTTTAAAATTTCACTTTCACAGCTGTTAAATGTTTTAATGCCAAAAACATTAAAAAAGAAGCTTCACACACACAGACGGTGTAACACATCCTAAGCCAATAAACATATTTATCTCTGTATATGCATTTTACCTGCTTTCTAGATAGTAGTATAAAGGTAACACTTTTGTAGCACATTATATGTGCTAGTACAATATAATTTCTCAGTTATACGAAGTGTGGTGCTAATGAAGCTTAAAATTGGCAGTGAACAGAAAAAAAAGTCTTCTGCATACAAATCTTATCAAAAAAGCATGCAGCTCTGACCTTGGAATTCCTTTCACAGGCCATAAAGGAAACCGGGAAAAGTCGAAAGACACACACACTTGATATCATTACCTAGTCATTATAGACTAGAGACCGATTACTGCCACTTCACACCAGTCAACCAGCAAGTGCAAGAAATCTGGACAGAATCAAAAATTGGGGGGGGGGGCAGAATGAGGGGACTGACTTTAAATATTGCCTTTATAAACTTAGGAAGATGCTAGAACAGGCATTGCTTTGGGATGCATCTTTATGAAGGATCTGAAGTCTGAAACTCAAATCTATGTTACCATTTAGTGACTTATCTTTAATGATTTGCCAGAAAACCACATATGCTATGAGGAGGAGATCAAAAACAGGAGTAAAAAATCTGGATAGTTGAGAGGTCCAACTGGAATAACCTTAAAATGATAGAACATGGCAATGCAAAAGAGCTGAACAACTTTCACATTCTCTGATTGTACCTATCTTAGCTTACATATTCTAGCTCACAGCATTTATACATTGATTAACTTACCAAGAAATTAAAAAAAATGTATATAGCAGACTTGCTAACAAGACATTAATCACAAAGATGATTAAACTACTTTATGGAAATAATACATTAAATCAGAAGGCCCAATGAACCTGTCCCACAAAGTACAACATTTAGTGCAACTGTGGTGGGGGTGACCCTACTGCTGTAACAGACTATACATCTACATTAAAAAGGAACACCATAAACATACAACAAAGACTTCAGACAAGATGTCTACTCTTGAAAATGATACCTGAAATCAGCAGACAGATCAGCCAGTTTAAAATTACTAATAGCATGCCTGGCTCTGTAATGGTGTGTGTGTGTGTGTGTGTGTGTGTGTGTGTGTGTGTGTGTGTGTGTGTGTGTGTGTGTGTGAACAGCAGCTAAAAGAAATGGGTAGAGGACTGGAGTGAGTGGTTTCCATTGATTTGTCCATCTTGGGGGGGTGCTAATGGTTACTGGACTGCAAAAAACAAGCAGCGGCTTGCAGAGCAACAAAATGGCCAGGAGCCAGGGACATGGGCAATCAAATCTGGGAAGGAAGTCTTCATAAGCATCTGTGTAGGAGAATGCACAACATGCACGGGGAAAATACTGTATGCCCCCAGTGGTGATGCAAGAACCCAGAATGGCCACCAGCAGCAGGGTTAAAGACAAAAGCAAAAAACCTTGATGGCTGCCTGGATGATGGTTTTTCAAAAGTTCTCACCTCGTTACAGAAAGTACAGTTGTGTACCTACCATAAATGTAGATGTTCAAGTGTATTCACTGTTGCAGTCATTACACTTGGGTTATCCTGCTGGCAGGCTACCCGCAGTCGGCCAGAATTCCAAAGTCTAGGTCTGGTATCAGTTGCTGTCGCCTCTTCCCGGACATCAGTGCACCAGGGGTATAAAAGATGCAGCAGACGCCATTTTCTTCAGTTTTTCTTGCCCCAGATATCAGGTGCCCCCAAATAGGAAGGCTGAAAAAATTATTCCAAAAGCATGCATGTACTAAAATAAACATTTCCTTCATCTACAAGCAAATACACCACATAGGTTGTATAGAATTGAGAAGTACAGAAAAGTCCCAGCAAAGAAAAGGGGGATGGTGGGTGGGTAACCTGGACTGCAACAGTGAATACACTCGAACATCTACATTTATGATAGGTACACAACTGTACTATGTTCATAGTGTTTCACTGTTGCAATCATTACACTTGGGTTGAATCCCAAAGCTGAGGTTGGGTGGCTGGGCCTAAATAGGATTAGGAGAGGCTACCAGGCCCTGCAGAACTGCAGTGGCAAAGCCTGCTCTGGATTTAGAGTAGAAAGGCAAGTGGTAGTGCTTGGTGAAAGTGTGCACTGAACTCCAGGTTACAGCTTCTAAAATGTCTTTGGTTGGTACTCCTCTGAGGAAGGCTGCTGAAGTGGCTGCTGCTCTGGTAGAATGTGGCCTGATGCCCTTAGGCACTGATCTGCCATGTTGTGAAAAGCAGAAGTGAATGCAGTGTCCTATCCATTTTTAAAGAGTCTGCTTTGAGATAGGCTTTCCTTGTGATCCTGCAGCATAAGCTACAAACACAGTTGCTCAGTTTTTCTGAAAGTTTTGTTTTGTCCAAGTAGAATCGTAGCTGTCTGTGTATGTCCAAAGCGTGCAGAAGTCTCTTCCCTTTATTCTGGGGATTTGGATAGAATGTTGGCAAATTAATGGTTTGGTTAAGAGCCACACTGGATACCACCTTGGCATAAATGTTGGGTTTGTCCTTAGAGAAACCCTGTCCTGATGAAAAATGATAAAAGGTTCCACTGCCATTAATGCCTGTAACTCTGAAACTCTTCTTGCTGAAGTTATTGCTAAGAGCAGAGAAGTTTTCCATGATAAGAATTTTATATCAGCTGTATTGGCTGGCTCAAAAGGAGGTAGTGTGAGCTTTTCTAAAACAAAATTGAGGTCCCAAGTAGGTATTGGTGCTCTCCTTGGGGGTCTTATGTTTTTTGCCCCTCTGAAGTACTGTCTTAGTAGTGGGCGAGAGAAAATAGGAGGTTCCATATTGTAATGAGCTGAAATGGCAGAGGCATGGATCTTAATTGATGAGAAGGATAGGCCTTTGTTCAGCATCTCAGTTAGGTATTGTAAAATCTGAGGTACATTTGGAACAAGTGGTTCGAGTCCTTGTGCCTGGTTCCAAGCACAGAATCTCTTCCATTTTTCTGCATAAGATTTCCTAGTGCTGGGCCTCCTGGCTTCTAAAATGACATCCATAACAGCTTTAGAGAGAGGTGTGGTCTGAGTGGCTATATTATCTGCCATGCAGCCAGATTTAAGGTTCTGAGTTGACTGTGCAGAATCCAATTGTTTTTTTGAGTCAGAAGATGAGGAATTTGAGGTAAAGGCCAGGCTGGGCCTTGAGACAAGCTCTTTAGGATTGGGTACCAGTGCTGGCGTGGCCAGTCTGGGGCAATCAGGATAATTTTTGGCTTCTCTTGTCTGTCTTTTAGGAGCACCTTGGGAAGCAGAGGCAGTGGATGAAAGGCATAAACTGTCAGGGTTTTCCAGCTGAATGATACAGCATCCACTTTCCATGCTTGTGAGTGATAAGTTCTTGTGCAGAATCTCTGTAGTTGGCAGTTGTGAGGGGAGGCAAAAAGATCTATGTCTAGGAGTCCCCATTTCCTTGTTATCATGCTGAAGACCTGTGGATTTAGTTTCCATTCGTGAGGATCCATGGGATTTCTGCTTAGTTCGTCTGCCAGTGTATTTTTCATTCCTGGCAGGAATTGTGCCTGCAGATGTACTTGATAGGTCAGTGCTGTGTTCCACAAAGTCATGGCTTGCCTGCAGAGGGGGTAGGAATGTGTGCCCCATTGCTTATGTACCACATAACTGTGGTATTGTCAGTCTTTAGTACTAGTTGTCCTGGATGTAGTACATCCTTGAAGGCTGCCAGGGCATTCTGTACAGCTAGCATCTCTTTTTGATTGATGAGAAGATGCATCTGTTCCTTGGGCCACGTGCCCTGAATACATTTTCCTGCCATGTGTGCCCCCCAGGCATAATCCGATGCATCTGTTATTGTCTGCCTGGCTGTGGGTAAGGTGAAAGGCTGTCCCTTGTTGTGGTGACAGGCTAGTGACCACCATCGAAACTCCTGTTGCAGGCAGGAAATGAGAGTTATTATTGTTTCCAGGCTGTGGCAATGTTGACTCCAAACACTTTTTAGATACCATTGTAGTTTCCTCATATGCAGTCTTGCATATGGAATTAGTAGAATGCAGGATGCCATGAAGCCCAGGGCCTGCAGAATTTTTTTTGCAGGGAGCTGCGTCTTTGTTGCCATCATTTGAAAGTAATGAGTCAGTTGCATTTGCTTGTCTGGCGTGAGATAAGCCATCTGGGCAGTTGTATTTAAGCTTGCACCCAGGAATATTATCTCTTGCGAGGGCACTAGTTTTGATTTCTTTTCGTTTACTGGGTACCGTAGGCAAATTAGTAATCTTTTTACAAACGCCAGATGCTTTAGTAGAATGTCCTTGCTCTCTGTTTGAAAAAGACAGTCGTCCAAGTAGGGATATATTTGAATTCCTTTTTGTCTGCAAAATACAATTACTGGTGCCAGGCATTTTGTGAAGACCCTGGGCGCAGTAGATAAGCCAAAGGGGCAGTGCAGAGAATTGGTAATGCATTGAGCCAGCTATGGATCTGAGGTATCTTCTGCAAGATGGTCTGATTGGGACATGCAGGTATGCCTCCTTGAGGTCCAAAGTAAACAGCCAAGCCTTCTTGCCCAGCATGGGTAGAAGCTGCTGCAGTGTTAACATTTTGAATTTAGTATTTAGGATTGACAGGTCCAGTATTGGTCTCCAGGCTTTGTCCTTTCTAGGTACCAGGAAAAGTCTCGAGTAAAATCCTTGTCCCTGTTCTTGCTGTGGTACTCTTTGAATAGCTCTCACGTCCATGAGAGCAGAAATTTGTTTTTGTGCCTCTGCTCATTGGTTTTGTGGCAGGTCCGGCATACCTTTTGATTTTGGAAGGGTGTGAAAGTGGAACCTGTAACCCTGAGAAACAATATTCAGTACCCATTTGTCCTAGGTGATTATGTGCCAATTTTGTGAGAAAAGTGCTAGCTTTCCCCCTAAGGGTGCTGCCAAAAGGTAAGTGCTTGGCATTTGTAGAGGGAAGTCATTCCTAGAAGGTTGTGATTTGTCTTCTCCTCCTTTGGGGGCTGAAGCACCCCATTGTTTAGGTCTGTAGGAGCCTTGGGGCTGAGATCTGCCTCTTTGTGGCCTGTCTGACACCGGAAAGGACCAATTTTTTGAAGGCCAGTTTCTGCTAAACCTAGGTGGTTGAACCTGTAAGAAATCCTTTACTGTCTGCATTGATTTTGCTTTAGCCTCCATTTTCTTTAAACGCCTCTTCTGCCTTAACACCAAAGTATCATGCTGTAGTGGAGCATCCAATAATTTTACTTTAACATGTTCAGGTAAACTTTGTTCTTTCAACCAAGCATGCCTTCGAATGACAGAGCCTGTAACTGCGGCTCTACAAGAAGCCTCTAATGAATCAAAACCACATTGCAGAGTAAGCTTTCCCACTTGTTCAGCTGCATGCAATAAATCCTGCATTTCCTTATTGTCAGGACTTTCTGAGTTTGTAAGCATTTTCTGTTTTAACAAAGACATGAGGTACTGTTGATATTTAAGCATGTGAAACTGGCAGTTTAAAGCCATTACAGCTAAAGTAGCAGAAGTGTAAACTCCCCCCCCATCTATCCAGAGCTCTAGAATCCCTATCAGATGGGACAAGGTTTTTTGCAGTGGAAGCCTTAACCCCTTTGGGACAATGAGAAATTGTTTCTGGGTCAGCAGAAGGGTTCTTATAAAGAAATTTATGAGAGTCTGGGACCTGTAGTACCTGTCTGGCTTGACAGGTGCAGGGGGTAAAGAATCAGAAGACAGACTGGATTCAGAGAAAACATCAACAATATCAAGCACAGGGGGGATAGCCAGGGGCCTGTGCTGAGGCAATAAAAGAAGGGCTCAGCCTTTTCTTGGATTCTGAATAATCCTGACTCTCCCAATGAAAATGCTCCCTCATGGTGGGCAAGGTTTCCCCAAAAGAATAATCCTCAGGCGGAGAGGCTGAAGGTATAGATTCTTCTGCATCAGAGTCCTCATAGGGAGGAAGACAATATCCTTGATCTGAAGAGGAATCAGAGGAAATAGAAACCTGGTCAGAGGAGTTATAGTCAGTGTCTTGCCTAGGCCTTTTATCAGGAGGGCGATGGGAACCCCTGATCCAAGTAATTAGGTCCTCGGCCATTTTAAGCATCTGTTTCTTTGGCATGGATGACTGTTCAGGAGAATGCTGCACTTGTTTCCTTGTCTTTAATGGTGTCTTTGACTTTGCCTAGGCTGCTGTAGTGGACTTAATAGTAAGCTGTGAAGGTCTGAAAACACCCTCAGAAGCCGATGCCTGCTCAGCAGCTCCGGACCCATCTGACAGAATAGTTTCCGCAGGCCCAATACCTTGAGTCTCCAGAGGCCTAGGTGTCTCCACGTGGGAGTCTGATACGGCCTGTGGCTCTGAGGTAGCGGGTGTCAGGGGCTGCGAAAGCGCCTCACTGAGAACCGGCGACTGGCCTAGAAGAGGCTTTGTCGTTGGTTTTGGACCTCGGATGCCTGTCCTTTTCCTTGTCTTTGCGTTTATGAATTCTGGTCGTTTTTTCCGGAGGCATTATGTAGTTAAACCTTCAGCCAAAGTAATATAAAGTAAAATCAAACCGATGCTCAATAGTGCGTTTGTTGAATCTAGCACAAAACAGACTACTAGTAACGTCGTGGTCAGGGCCTAGGCAATGAATACAGTAAGAGTGAAAGTCCTTATGAGGTATCTGCTTCCCACAAGAAATACAATTGTTAACTTTTACTGACATCGGTCTGGAGCAAGAAAAAGTTTTCCTAACGGGGTACTTAGCTTTATTGAAGACTTTGGTTCTGAAATTCGATTTCGAAAATTTCAGGGGTCGGCCGACCGGCACTTGCGAACTGCTTTTGCTTCGGGCACTGTGCGGCAAGAAAGACTGAAGAAAATGGCATCTGCTGCATCTTTTATACCCCTGGCGCACTGACGTCAGGGAAGAGGCGACCGCAACTGACGCCGGACCTAGACTTTGGAATTCTGGCCGACTGCGAGTAGCCTGCCAGCAGGATAACCCAAGTGTAATGACTGCAACAGTGAAACACGATGAACATTAAATAATTCATAGTGGAATGTCTGATGGTTGGCAAACAGTGAGTGATAAACACTTGGAAAATCTTTTTTTTTTTTTTTTTTAAATAAAAGCAACACAAGTATAAAGGACTACATGACTTGGCGCATGCATATTTTCCTGGATTATGTACTGTTACAGACTCTTAAATGCTGAAGAGACTTGCTAATTAAATGCATCTCATAAGATTAAGTTTACGTAGAGATGTATAAACCTAGAGTTTCAACTTAGTAACATCTAGATAAACCCAACACTTTAAAGTTCAGCTAGTTAAACCAGTGAAGTTTGATAGAAATGAACTCAGTTCAATTACAAAAAAAAAATTTAAAAACTGATTTTTTTTGGTTTCTTAAACCTAATCTCTTCAATTAAAGAGCAAAATAAAGTTGAAAAATGCTCCCTCCCAGAAAAGTCCAGCTGTACATAATGAATCACAAACACTGTATACAAGTACAATTATTTTTTGCACCATCTGCACAAAGTGCTTCTTCCCTCAACTGTAACTTTGAACACAGTCTATAACCACCTTTCCATCCAATTTCCAATGTGTCCTATCCTAGTAAGCAAAGAATACAAGGTAGGAAGCATTACTGAATGGGACTCCAGTCTATCTCAGGATGCAAGCATACCCCTGTATCCCGTAAAGGGCATGTAAATCTACGAACAGTTAAAGCATTCCCAATTCACTTGTCCACACATTTCTGTCTTCATGATGTGGGAACAAATAGCAGCACCTGATAAAACCCATAGGAAGAAAACGGAGGATACTAAAACACTGCAAAGACACGTCCTAGCCAGGAAACAAAGAGCAGAACTATGAACTATGAGGTAAGCATTGTTGTTCTTCTTTCAGCTTTTCCCAGTTAGGGGTCGCCACAGCGGATAGCATCTGTCCGCTCATGATTGGCAGTGGAGTTTTACAGTGTCGAGTTGCCAGCCCGGCACCCAACTTTCAACAGAAGGCACGCACACTCACTCATACCTTGGGCCAATTTAGAGTGTCCAATCCACCTACAGCATGTCTTTGGGATGTGGGAGGAAACCGGAGCACCTGGAGGAAACCCGCACGACCACAGGGAGGACCATGCAGACTCCACTCAGAAGGCACCCCAGCTGAGGATCGAACCTGTTAATCCCTGTATTAATGGGCCATGTGTAATATTATATTTTTTTGTCCCATCTCCAACTTTGTAGAAGTGTGCTCACAGATGCAATGGTGCCACAACAGATGTACGCATGCAAACTCCCTCACACATCATCATAACAGACTACCTGATGTGTGCTGCACCTATCGCATGTGGTCTTAACAGTAGACTGCCACACATTGCTACGCACCACCTCAAAAAGCAGGATTCCTCTGACCTCCCCATGGAAACGAGCAAGCATCAATGAATCATTCCCTGCTCTTCTGCCAATAAGTGAATTAAGGTCACAGATACCAAGCACATACATAACTCGTCTCTGCACCAGTGGGCCAGGCTAGCTAAATGAAATATATTTTAATTGGTTGTATTTTCCTGGGAATCCCCACCCCCTTGTCTGCCATTATCTTTCACAAGCAGTATCTTTTGAAAAAAAAAAAAAAACTTTTTAAAAATAAAGAAAATTAAAACAGATTCTAGTCCTCTTACACAAAGTACTCTATATAAAGGCTTGTAAGCTTGACTTGCTCAGAATCTGAACCTTTAAATTACATTGGCTGGGGGTGTGGGGGTCAGTTTTAGCCCCCACTATTTAAATGCTCTTTATATAAAATGTCAGTGTGTGTATAAGAGTACATTTATTTACACATGCAAACACCTTAACACATTCTCACACACACAATGTGCAAGTTAAAAGCTTTCAGCCCTAGCAACAATGGAAGTGTAGTGCAAAAACGTACTAACTTAAGAGTAAGGAGTCTGAGGGATGGGACAGGTATGCAGGTGTTGTGTGACATGCATGTCAGGCATACTCTTAACCATCTGTCAAGGTCAGAGTTATAGTCATCAACACAGGTGCGTTACCTGGAGTCTGAGCTGGGCTTATGTTAAACAGGTAGAGCATTCAAAGATATAGCTTTATTTCATGGCCTAACCCTGGCCCTTGGAGATGGGTAAGAATTAGACAGTCGCATCTCACAGCCCCAGTAGCCATCCACCCAGATTGACTGCATACATTACTGGACCCCTGCTACAGTGTCTCCTCACTTAAACTGCTTACTCGTAGACCGATATGTAATCATGTAAGGGCACAAAGATAAATTAATACAATTCTGCAGAAAAAAAACAGCAGCATCTGTAGCTGTGACCTTTTTGGAAAACGTGTAAACTAAATACACTGCCACACCAGGAATTTCACATTAACTACACAAACTAAATTCAGTTGTGTGTGCATACATGCGAGTATGTATTGTTGTAACAGCAGCATCCACCTGCTCTTTGTTGACCCCCTTAGTGTTCAATTTGCATCTGTTGGGAGGGTGCTGTTGTCACATTTGCTAACTGTCTTCAGACAAATTAACCTGTTGAACAGTTTGTCACCTCTGAAAAGGTCCCTTATTAATAAATGTGATCCTTCTGACAATCATGATCTATTAAAATATGTTATAGTAGACAAACAGGGTGAAACTAACCAAATGCATTTTGTTACTACTGTTAATGAGTCTATATATAACACCTCATTATGAAGCTTAAGCTATACTACAAGTTTGCTGTCATCATCTAGCCCTAATAAGGTTTTGGTTTGCATTTACTACCCAAATTCATCCTGGAATATAATATTTTTGTATACTATGGAAGAGACTCCCCCATCTACATTAAACAAAGCTCATCACTGTCCATATTCAACAGTAAATTGAATCTATGGATCTAAAACAAAAAAATTACTCCAGGACTGCCCCCTGTACTACTAATGGATACAGGCAGCTCCTAAATGCTTTATGCTGTGCATGGGACCTTTCAAATTAACTATGGTATGACCCAATTTTTTCGCAACAGGGGTAATATATAATACTGTCGCTCACGGGATCAGCAAAGCCAATCTAACACTAAAAAGGAAAGGTTAATTTCAGCACCAAAAGGAAAAAAAATGGCTAGGCTTAAATGGTCTGCAAAGGCAGCTAGCCTAGTACTAACCTACGAACCTACTCACCTATTCAGCTTTTCAATATTTTTAACAGACCTAGCCACACATCAAAAATACATTGAAGACAGAACTGTGCTTTACCGTGGGGTAAGCCCTAGTGCACCCCTAACACCCCATCTACTTAATTATACCAATACACAGATTGCACAACTGTAGGGAAAAATAAAACTCCTTAATCCACTGCTCGCAATCTCAGACTGATACCCAAGGAAATTGGCAATTAAATAAAAATGCACATACCTAAAATCATGCTTTTGCAAGGGGGCAAGCCCCCCTGCATACCCCTCTACTAAAATTTACCAACTTCAAGACTGCACAACAAGTAGGGGGAAGAAAAGAAATGCTCCTTAATGCACATCTTGGACTGACACCTACGGAAACCGGCAATTATTTAAAAAAAATGCTTTTAAACGGGGGAAGCCTTTCACATAGGTTCATAGATTAGAACTAGGTTAACTGCCCTTTCGAGCTATTTTAAGCCTAGCCAATTATCCTTTGTGAGACTCAAACCCTGTACCTTGTGGTTGTAAGGCAAACACCTTAACCATTAGGCCACCCTCCCAAACCCAAATTTCCAAATATCCCCAACAACTAAAATAAACTCTGAAATCGCACAGTTGTGGGGAAGAAGGTGAAGTCCCATAACCTGTTATATGTGAACTTGCACAGACCACCAACAGTTTCAGAAACACAAATAAGTGTAACTGAATCTGAAGGCAATTGTCAAGTACACTACAACATACAAAGCAGTCTCACTAATTTTTTTTGAATCCCTCCCAAAAACATAAAAATATAAGTGAATATAACAAAGATTCACTTGCACTTCTGAACAGAATGAATGTATCAATGTTATTACATATCCATCTAAATCACAAACCCAAATATTCGACCAATTGCATTTCAACATTCTGTATGGAACCCTACATACTCCAAGACTATACAACAGTGGAGGAAAAAATGTATTGCCAATCCTTTCTGCATCTTACCTTATGTAAAGTCAACCAAAGTGTGCGTGTGTGTGTGTGAGCATTAGTTTTATTTTATATAAAACATTCTGGTAGGGTCTGCATCTGAACTACACAATTTCATTAATACATCAAATTTATATTTTACATATAAAGTGAGCGGCATATGCATTCATTTTTTCTACAAGACAATAATGAAAAGAAAAAAAATAGCTACAAATTTACACAGAACAGTACCAAGTTAAAAAAGCACATATTGAAGGTGTCGAGTATACTCCAGCATAATTAAAGAAAATGTGGTCAAGTCATACTTTGACAGAATTTCTCATCTCGCTACAAGACTAATTTAGAGAATAAAGCTATGAAGTTACAGAATAACTTCCAACATAAAGATTATTCAGACAATATGATACAATATATATTTATAGAGAAATCCCTATGTGAAAAGGTATTCAGTTTACCATCTTTACACGGGTACAAGAAACAGGAGTTATGCAAATTAGAGTAGTTCAGGTTAGCTATGGCTCTCGCACATGCTTTAAAATAGCAAAATTCTTAATACTTGGTTAAAAAAGACTGAATATTTTCAGGGAGTTAAAGCTGTGTGTGACCGACTATGCTTCAAACACAAGGCACCAAATACTGAAAATACTACAGAAGTGTTTAGTACAGAAAGGATGTGCATATGTATAAAATGCAACACAGGCAGTCCCCAAGTTAGACATCCATCATGTGGACGACCCATACAAACCGGCTGTCGCAATGTCGAAAATAACGTGAAAAAAATTAAAATCCTTAAAGTTGCACAAATCTGTGTGTGCAAGAGACAGAGAGAAATGAGTGATTGAATGAGAGAGCAACGTGCAAGTGAATGCAGGTATGAATGAGGAAGTGACGCTGTGTGAGGGAGATCAGGAGAGTGAGAGCGGTGTGTGAATGAATGCACGGATGAATGAGGAAGTGACGCTGTGTGAGGGAGATCAGGAGAGTGAGAGCGGTGTGTGAATGAATGCACGTATGAATGAGGAAGTGACGCTGTGTGAGGGAGATCAGGAGAGTGAGAGCGGTGTGTGAATGAATGCAGGTATGAATGAGGAAGTGACGGTGTGTGAGGGAGATCAGGAGAGTGAGAGCGGTGTGTGAATGAATGCAGGTATGAATGAGGAAGTGACGCTGTGTGAGGGAGATCAGGAGATTGAGAGCGGTGTGTGAATGAATGCACGTATGAATGAGGAAGTGACGGTGTGTGAGGGAGAGCGGTGTGTGAATGAATGCAGGTATGAATGAGGAAGTGACAGTGTGTGTGAGAGATCAGGAGAGTGAGAGCGGTGTGTGAATGAATGCAGGTACGAACGAGGAAGTGACTGTGTGTGTGAGAGAGTGAAGAGTGAGGGCAAGTGAGTGATCCCCTGGCAGCAGTTTAAGAGGTAGGTGGTTGCATAAGGGGAGGGGGTTAGTTATGGAATAGGTAAAGTAGGGCTAAGAGTGCATGTGAGAGAGATACCTCTAAACCTCTTAGAGCAAGAAATATGGACAAAGCCATAAATAAAAGTGTGACAAATGCCCAAAAATAGGGACAATTTTAATAAATATTGCTTTTACAAACTTAGAAAGTTGACAAAACAGGTTTTGCATTAGTATGAATTTTCTGAAGGGTATGAATTCTAAAAACTCAAATGTCTGTCATTTTCCAACTTCAGCCTTTAATGATTTGCCACTACTTTTACTAGACAACCACAATTTTATGAAAAATGGAGCAAAATATGAGGCAAAAATCTGATCATTCTGTGAAAATCTGTACAGTTGGGATGTATGGTTTGTGTGTGTGAAAAAGTCCCCAAACACTGCATTTAATAACAAGATGCCTTAAACCAGCTATGTTAATAGGAAGTAAGAAAGCATAGCTACAGTATACAGTATTATGTTTAAGTTTTTTTTTTTATTTCGAAGTGTTTCTAAATTGTTTTACATGCAAAGAAAAGTAAAATAAATACTAGACTGAGGCAAACATTTGATGAAGTGACATTTAATAAGAACGATATGTACATGTTTCGACTTCCATACAAATTTGACTCCGGGACAGATTAAAAAAAAATTGATCTTTTTCTTAACCTGGGGACTGCCTATACTTGTAGGCTTATTAACCAGAATAATCTCTTTACTTTCTGCATTAACAAATACATGTGGTTTACATAGCTAAATGTGACACTTGCAGTGCATTTTATTTTATTATCCTATTTATTTTATTTCACATTTGTTGACCGGAGTGTCCGAATGAGCTAAAGCCCTTTTTCAGCAGAGGCCCGGGAAGAAACGCTCCACATTATATATACAATTTTTCAATATCAAGGCAATTTAAAAACACATGAGATAATACATAATGCTTACCAAACAAAAGAAGACTAATAGTACTGTACTATGATAAAATGATGTATATGCATAGGAAGTAACTTAAATGAATGAGGAGTCCATTATTTAGACTAGCTGTTATGCAGTACATGATCTGTACCAGTTTCTCAAAAGGCATTAGCAGAAAAAGGGGTAGGAAAATAGTTTAGGGATAGTTAGTGTAAAAGGATAGAGTTGGCAGAAAAGGATGCAGGGTGATTATGGGAGGGAGAAGTAAGGAGAAAGAATTTTATTTTTTATTTACATTTGTTGACCGGGAATGTCCGACTGGACGCAGGTCCATTTTCAGCGGAGGCCCGGGGAGAAAAGCTCCACAAATTAAAATATTACAGACATAGTTACAGATTAAGAATCCTAGCAATTGAAATATTACAAACATAGTTACAGATGAAGAACATAGTACATTCAGTAGATAACTAGCATCTGTTCTATCCACGAAGTAATAGCAGCTTTTAACAAATGTTACAATAAGAAGTTACTGCCATATAATAAGTAGAAAGGCATGGAAGTATCAGAGCTTGCTGCAATCAAAGGTAGTTTGTGGGGTGGAAGAGAGGTAAAGTAGATGGAGTGGGAGAAGTTAGAGGGGAGAGTTACAAGGGCATAGCCAGCACGTTTTTAGGTGTGCTTTAAGTAAAGCTTTGAAGTGGGTGCATGATGGTAGAGAGGTTATTGTGGGGGGGGGGGGGGGGTGTTCCATATAGCGCTGGAGAATAGTGCTTCTCCAGCAGTGTTATTTGGCTCCAGTAACCTGTAATTGATTTTTGTTGCTGGATCATAGTGGTCTGGTGGTGAGATAGGGTTGGAGTAGACACTGGAGGGATGGGACCTTTAGAGAATGGTTAACCAGTTTGTGGGCGAGTGTGAGTTGATACCACTGAAGGAGGTGAGGGAGTTCTAGCCAGCCTAATTCAGTAAGTGAGAGACAGTGGTAACTGTGGGTAGGATGCCCGGGTGGCGAATTTGGCGATTTTGTTGTAGCAGGTCTCGAGTTTATTTAGATCGCATTGCCTTAGGTTGGCATATATATTGGAGAGGCATAAAGCAGGGTGAAGATAAGATGCGAATTTGCAACTGAAATCCTAGCTGCTTTGGTGAGGAGTTGCTTATTTCTGTATAAGGCTCCTAGTTTTTGGTGGACTTTGTTTATCGTCATGGATATGGGAATGTCAAATTTGAGAATGTTGTCTATTTCAACTCCTAGCAATTTGGTGTAATTTGTTGGGTGGATAGTGGTGGTATCTTTTGCTGTGATGTTAAAGTGAGAGTTGTTTTGAGTATGTTTGGTGGGTTCAAAGATGAGGAGTTTAGTTTTGTTTGGGTTGAGTATTAACTGGACATCGGATAGCCAAGTTTAAACAGAAGAAAAGGCATGCTGTCTGACCTTTTGCAGTTCGGGTAGGGACTGGGTAGAGCAGACGATGGTTGAGTCATCTGCATACTGTATGAGTGTGCCATGAATGAAGATGGTTATTTTGTTAGAGATATATTCAAAGGGGGGTGAGAACAGTGGCAAGTTCAGTGCCTTTTAAAGTACTCTTTGGTGGCCAATTTAAATTGTTTAGGATGTGTGAGGGTTCTGATTTCAAGTGGGAGTTTGTTCCACGCAATAGAGGGGTGGTAGCTATACATGTTGCACCCGGATTTAGTCTTGGGTTTATAGATATGTAACAGATTTTGGGAAGAGCTCCAGAAATGTCTTGCAGGGGAATAGTGGGAAATGAGGGAAGATAGAGCTAGACAGGAGGACGACTGAAATAGGCTAGTGTATGATTTGGAGCTGAGAGAGGAGAAGCAGGTGGGGTAGTTTAAACCAATTTCGGTAATTTAGGGAGAGAGTGATGGGATTTGTAGGGTTGTTGGGCTGCAAATCCAGCTACCTTGTTGTAATTAGATTCTAGTTTAGTAAGTAGGGAGGAGTTAAGATTTGGGAGTATTTGGGAGCATTACGTTAAGCAAGGAAGAACGTAAACATGGGCTGCACCTGGGAACGGAGGATAGTCCAAAAAACAATCAGTGAGTAGAATCCTGTTTCAGGGGAAGATATTTGCCAAATGAAAAAAATAAGTCTTTCTTTTTTAAAAGGGGATCTTTTGTTCACTGGGAAGGAGTTCAATAGTAAAGATATGCCAGATATTTTATTAAAAGAAGCATATTAAGAGTCGGGGGAAGGGGGGTGGAGAAAAAGCAGGCCAGAAAGTGGAGAGGTGGCATTAGTGATACCGTGCTCATCACATATAGATTGTCTTAATAAAACGAGTAAAATTCAGTTTGCATTAAATATGGCAGTTAACTTATATGCATACTTAGTAACTGTCTTTTGGAGGTAGATTTGAGCTTGCAATTGGGTGCTAGGACCATCCTTGTTTAAGGATAGTTATGTCCATGACGAGCACTGGGTTATGTCAAGATAGTTGAGGGAGAAGCTAGGAGGTAAGGAGGGAAGACAAGACAGAATAATAGCTATATAAGTATGCAGGAGGGAATCTGTCCACCAGACAATGCTCCAAAGCTGTGGAAAAGGTACTATAAACCAAAGCACAGTGCAGTATATTCACTGATAGAGTCACTGGCTATAGTACTTTAGTTTAGGTTTAGGTTCACAGATTAGTACTAAGCTAACTGCCCTTGCAAGCCATTGTGAGACTCAAACCCTGCACCTTGTAGAACAGATTAAAAAGGACTTCAGACAATATACAACTTACAGCAGGGATCTAACAATGGAGCAACATCTGCATATAACTACGAGCTAAAAAAAGAGTCTTTCAAACAAACACATGCAAAGCAAGATTGATTTAACAGAACAAATGCAGTAGCGATCACATTAAAACGTACATAAACTAGTTTCAGAAAGCAGTCATGTAAAAGTATACAATGTTAACTTCAAAACAACACTTCAAGGTAACTTACAGGACAAATGCAACAGTTACAACAGAGATTTAAGGCTGTAGATTAAACTATGCAACATGACTGCAATATGGTAACCGCATGAAAAGCAACTCTTGAGTTTTTAAGGTTCAGATCATCTACACCATAAATAATAGCTATTGCAGATACAATTTAGACAAGTATAACAAGGATATGCATCAATAAAACAGCACAGGAGTTTGTAAGGTATATACTGGACCAGTTACAGTATCACTATGGTTTACCTGATGAGCACACTATTAAGCCGCACAGCAAGGAGAGGGTGAGTAGGTATAGTAGATTTCAAAAATGGCACCCTGAGCACTAGGAAACTGATATTACCTTAGCCCGGATGTGAGGTATTAAATGGGGAGGGGCGGACTACACCTGAGAACGGAGGATAGTCCAAAAATAATCAGTGAGTACAATCCTGTTGATATAGGAAATCTATATGTAAACTGAAGTTTAGAGTGAAATACCTATTTGAGAGCTATTCAACAAATTAAGTTAGCTAATGCAGTTAAGTATTATTCTGTTTGTAATGACTTCAGGGTCATGGATATTTTAATAGCAAGTTGCAATTTAAGGAATAACAGCAATTCATTCTGAAACACTAGCGAAAGCCCAGGGCTAAATGAAGTACTAGTTTGAAACCTATTAATAAAAAGGAGCTTAAAGCACATGCCATAACCTTCAACTTTTTTTTTTTTCATGTTATAATCATTTGTTATGTTCAGGACTTAACTGCCTGAATGATAGGCAGTGAAATGGAAAATATGCTGTATTTTTCAAGTCTTTGTAATAGTCTAAAGTCCTTAAAACCTTGATAATTATACTCTAAAACTTATAATCTAAAGCTAGCAAATACCCTAAAAGAGTTAAAACACAGCTATTAAACCAAGACTCTAAATACCTACCATATGGCTCCAGGAAGCCTTAGAAAACACTTGTAGTCAGTGTTAGACACCCTCGCTCTGCTTGGGCTCGCTTCGCACCCCACCATGCCCACAATTCCCACCTGCCCCAGTACCACTACATTTATAGTTACATAGCCACACCCCCTGCTATAAGAACCTATCAGCTTTCATCCGACATACTTTCTCCACCCCACTCTATTACCTCTAAATTTACCATCCTATCTTCTGGTGTTGTACCATCCAAACAATACAGATCCTTAAATGACACTCCACCATTCAATGTTATACTCCTCTTTACTAGCCATTTTGATGGCCTCTTATCTACTTACCTTGCATGAAAACCAGTTTCTCATTGGATATAAGTACCCAAAAGGCCATACTATCACCCCAGCTGTAAGCCCTTCCACCTTTCACCAGTCTTACAGTACAGTGTCCAGCCCTGCACCTTGCTCACACTATCAACTTGCCAATCCCAGAAACATTAGTTCTAGACTGAAACATTATTATAAACTCATAAATAAACTCTTGAAACTCTTCACTAGGTTTAAACCTAACCTAACACTTGATGGTGACATACACCCCAACCCTGGCCCATCCACTTCAGTCAAACCTACCTCCCTAATTGAAATCCAAGTTATAAACCTATAATTGACAGGCCAGCTAACTCTCTCCAGGCCTGTCACCTTCACATTAGAAGTATTAACAAAAAGTACACGAACTCCATGCACTCCTAACTGTCCACTCCCATGAAATTCTCTGTTTATCTGAAACCTGGTTAAAACCTGGCATTACAGGCAATGAAGTGCGACCACCTGGGTACAACATATACCGGCTGGATCGTGCTTCCAGGAAAGGGGGGGGTAGCTGTTCTACATAAATCTGCATTGAACGTCACCACTGAAGATATACAACCAAGTCAAATTAACTCAGATTCTTGCCACCAAACTACAAATTAATAAAAAATAAATGTATCTCTATCATCTGTATGTACATTCCCCCAGGTAATAATGTAGCTACACTTGAAGATACCTTTCGCTGGCTAAGCTGTCACTACCCCAAAGGAACCATACTACTCGGAGACTTCAACATAGACTGGAACATCTGTTCCTCAGACTCCCCAACCACCCATGTTAGCCTGCCTGCATTCTCACAAATCGTCACAATCCCTACACCAGGATAGGTAAAAGAAAGCACACATGATTGGGTACTTATAGTCATCCCCAATTATACACCTCTGGGACCCTCCCTGATGACCTAAGCGATCACCTTCTCACCTATATTAAGCACAAACCCATTAACCCCCAACAACTCCTACTTAGAATGGTAAGAAACAAAAAATACTTTAACCCCACCAAATTCCAACAAGAGCTAAACTCATGTAAATGGTCAATTTTAAGACACCTCCCCTTAGATGAAGCAGTCACATACTTGAGCAACAAATTCCTAAAAATCCTTGATTCTCATGCACCTGTTCTTTCAACTAAGGCAAAAACTGCACCATGGCTTTCCAAAGAGTATAAACTAAAATTCACCCTCAGAAATAAGGCATGGGCATTATGGCGAACTACTAAAGACCCCCAAGATCACATTAAATATAGGCAAATAAAGAAACACTAAAAAAAAACATTCTACAAGACAAAAAAAAACAACTACTACTATAATCTACAAGAAATAAATCAAAACAAGTCTCAGAAGTTCTGGGCAGGTTTAAATAAACTTACATCCTGGACAAACTTCCACCCCAGTCCCTGCAGCCTCCATTGATGCACCTTCTGAGGAAGTCTCAGACAGTTTTAACCATTTCTTTACGGAGACCATTCAAGCCCTAGCGAGCCAACTATGTCCCAGCTCCCTCTGCTGTGAAAGCTACACCCCTAGAAACCAACTTACATTTAGATTCCAACCAGTTGCCACCTCACTCACCTGTACCTTGATTAAAAAACAAACCAACTATACTCTCTGCTGATTAACACCCTGCCGAGTGTCTACAAAAAGCAGCCGATTGCTTACCCCATGCCAATAACTAATCAACTGAATAGCAGAGGCCATCCCTTTGATTTGGAAAATATCCTATGTAATCCCACTTCATAAAGGAAGCAGCTCTACTGAGTTATCCAATTATAGGCCAATAGCAATACTATTCCCACTTGCAAAAATTATGGAAAAACGTATCCACAGACAACTGATGCATCACCTAACTCAGGATAACCTCATGGCAGACTCCCAGCATGGCTTCCGACCTCACCACAGCACTACTTCAGCCCTTCTAGCCTTCTCAAATACCATAAACCATAACCACAATAACATATCCTCTGCCCTCTTCTTGGATCTCTCCAAGGCATCTGACATGGTGGATAATCAATTACTAATCCACACCCTGAAAACTTGCTGCCTAGATACTATAGCCATCCAATGGTTCTATTCTTATCTGGATGATATACAGCAGGCTGTCCTTTGGCAAAACAAATTTTCTAAACTCCTACCCAACACACTAGGTGTACCCCAGGGATCCATACTAGGGTCCCTTCTATTCTCCATCTTCATTAACGACATCTACTCTGCTATCCCTACAGTCAGCTGTGTCCAATACACTGACTACTCCACTCTGATATGCTCGGTCACATCTCCAAACGAACTGTGGTCAGCTACACAAACCACCTTTAACACAAATGAAAACTGGCTTTCTGGTCGTCGTCTGATCCTAAATCCCAAAAAAGAAAAAAACTGTTGCTTTTCACACCAACACACAGGTCTACTGCATTCGCTTTTACCATTAAATCTAATAATGGCACAATAATCTCCCCAGACTCCTCTACAAAACTGTTAGGTGTTATAATCAATAATAATCTTAAATTCAACCTACACGTTAAATCAATCCATTAAGACCATCAATAAAAAACTAGGCTCACTTAACAGGATAAAAGCCTTCTTAACCCCTCCTGCTAGATTTGCCATAGCTCGCTCTCACCTACATTCAACTCTTCTGTATGCATCCCAGATATTCTCCAATCTAAACAAGTCTGTCCTTAAACTCTCCATCTGCTACAACCATATTGCCAGACTTGCCACTGGCCTGCCATATAGGACTCATCATTGTATTAACCTAAACCGGCTTGGGTGGCTAAAATTACCCAGTTTGATCCAGTATAACCTCATGATTATTGCCCATAAGATCCTTTACAATCCAGATAATACTCCTGCTCTTAAAAATATTATCACCCCCTATCACAATCCTTGACCTCTTCGATCCTCTAATAAATTACTAGTCCAGACTATCAAAACTAAACTCTGCCAGTGACTCTCTCTTCGCAAACTCTGTAGGCAGATCATGGAACTCTCTCCCAACAGAAATTACTTTGCTCAACTCCCTGAGTCAATTCAAGACTAGACTCAAACAACATTTGCCACTAAACTGGCTATGTCAATGTAGCAAACCAGACTAACTCTCCTTGACAATGAGACTAAAATATTTATTTTAGCTTACCTGTGGCACTATCCTGACCTTTACTTTGTTAAACTTTAACGTGTTTAGGTATGTAACCACTGTCAATATTGCATCTGTAACTAACTGTATGAGTTAATAACAGTATTCTTAGCAGACTTGTATTACTTAATGATGATGTACTCTCTGCATTTTCTTTAATCCTGGAACTTCTATAATTTGCCTAGGTATGCAACCTCTGTAAGTATTGTATAGGTTCATAGGTTCATACTAGGCTATCTGCCCTGGGGCAATTATAAGCCTAGCCCGATTCTGTATGGCTTACGCCACCCCTTGATATGAGTATACTGTGCCCTTTTTTAAGGTTTAGTTTACTGTGCCTCTGTCTAATAGTGACACGGGAGTAATCCCTGGGACAAACCTAGAATCCCCCATCCACTTATCGAGATTCTTCATGAAGAGATTCAGTGAGGTGCTCTGCCTCACATGAACTGGAATTCTATTCCAGAGCAAAGGGAGCCTCTGGGTTATGAACCTGTCCCTCCAGCAAGTTCTATTTATTTCTGTGCTGAGGTTCAAGTCCCTCAAGCGTGTGGCTCTAAGGGATTTAGATTTACTGAGGTGGAGCATGTCCATTAATTCTGGATTTGACATAGCTTTGTATGTCAGGCATAGATCGCCTCGAAGTAGGTGGTATGCAACCGAGAAGAGCTGGAGTTTTTTTAACAGAGCAGTATATGGCATCTGTTTGAGACCCTTGATCCTCTTGGTGAGATACTTTTGGGGTCTTTCTAATTGCTGCAGGTGTCGGGTAAGGTACATCCCAAAAGGGGCATTGTATTCTATGATGGGCCTGATGAGGGATGAATAAAGGGGCATGATTACCTCTCTTGATCTAGATGTGAAACCCTTCGTGATGAGGTGGGCTATGTAGAAGGTCTTTCTAACCACTTAGCAATCTCTCCTTTGAAATCCACATTGCCAATCAACTTGGGTCCCTAATAACTTTCTCTGTACTTAATGGGTTTCCACCTATGTGGTAATTTGTGGGCACATTGTTTTTGCCAAAGGGTATAACTATACATTTTTTGGCATTTAGCTTTAAACCATGGTGCTGGCACCAGTTATCTGTCTCTGTGAGACCTTTTTGAAGGATGTTTGTGTCAGCTGGAGAGTTGATTATGGCGCCCAATTTGCAGTCGTCTGCGAACTTTGTGAGCCATAGTCCTCCCACGTTTGCCTGTACCTTGGAAAAGTATATACCGAACAAGAGTGGTCCCAGGACAGAACCCTGTGGGATGCCACTTGTGACCGGTTTCGAGTCTGACATGGCTCCAGCAACTCTCACTCTGTGGGTTCTGTCTTTGACCCAGTTTGCGACCCATCTTGTGACATAGGGGTTTATATTTAAGCTGGATAGCTTATCTATGATGCCCGAGTGGGGTATTGTGTCAAATGCCTTTGCAAGGTCCAGATAGGCTGTGTGGACTACCTTCCCTTCATCTATGGCTTTGGTGACTGTTTCAAAGAAGTCAACCAGGTTCAAAAGGCAGGATCTGCCCTTGACAAAGCCGAACTGGGTAGGATCTAGTGTCTGTAGGTCCCCAATGTGTTTGTTTATGAGCTCCATGATGATCCTCTCCATAGCCTTGCAGACTAAGCTAGTCAGGCTTATGGGGCGATAGTTTCCAGGGTCCGTAGATGCTCCACCTTTGTGGAGTGGGACCACTGTTGCTGTACGCCATTCTGTGGGCACATATCCTGTAGTGAGGCTGAGATTGTATAGCTGTTTTATTTGAGGGATTAGTTCCTCTTGTAGTTCATGTAAGACGCAACCTGGGATGCCATCTGGTCCCATGGAAGCAGTGTTTTTTGCTTTGGAGAGGGCAGCCTTCACCTGAGCATCTGAGATGTTTGGGAGGCAGCCCTCTGCTGGGATAGATATTTGCTCTTTTGGGGGGGAGGGGGTGGAGAAGTTTGCACTGAACCTGTCTGCCAGGATATTGGCGATGTCTGTGGGTTCAGTGTATTTTTTGTCATTTAGAACCAACTCAGAACAAGTCTGGGAGTTGCATCCCAGGTTTCTAACATAAATGAAAAAAGCCTTACGATTGTCTTTGGTGTCCTGTGCAATTTTTCTCTCGAAGCTGGCCTTGGAGGATTTTATGAGGGATCGTAATTTTTTGCTAGTACTGATCAGAGATGCCTTCCCTATTAGGGATTTTGCTCTATCATGTAGTAGCTTCCTCCTTCTGTTGTACAGTTTATTTATGGCAGGGGTCCACCAGACTGGACGCCTGCCTTTGGATGAGTGGGTCTTGGTTTTGTTTGGGATAGCATGATCCATGCATTCCTGGAGATGTCCGTAGAATGCATTTATATAGGATTCTGCAGTTTGGGCTGTAGTTTCCACTGGCCCTGGGGCCTTGAAGGATTCCACTTCGGTTTTGAGAAGTGAGAAGTTCGCTTTTGAGAAATTTTTCACTGTGGTTTTCTGGGCTGGGGGTGGGGTCGGGATGTGGACATCCAGTGAAATTAATTTATGGTCTGATCTTACCAATGAGGGATATACTTCTGGTGTGGAGCATAGAGTCCCCATGTTGGTAATGATCAGGTCTAGTATGTTGTCCCCTCTTGTGGGAGTGGTGACTAGTTGTTCCATAGCATTTGAGTTTATAATTTCCAGGAATCTTTGGGCTAAGGTGCTGGGGCTTGAGTAGTGCTTCCAGTCAATGTTTGGGTAGTTGAAGTCGCCCAATATAAATGGTGTTCGGAGAGATCTTCATGTTCTCCAATGTTTTCAGGAAAGCCGAATGGGATTCCTGACTTTGAGAGGGTGGTCTGTAGGATGCTATAAACTGAAAAGCAGTCTTGCCCACTGTTAGTTGCACATGGATGGTCTCCGATACTTCGTGCAATGCCACTAACCTGGAGGTGTGGATATCCTTGATAAATATGGAAACTCCTCCTCCTTTTGTGGTTCGGTCCGGGTTTTGGGGCCGAAAAGCATGATATGAGGTATAGCCTAGTAGTGCTGGGGTGCTCTCTGGAGCCTTGAACCAGGTTTCTGTCACTGCACAGATATCGATGTTCTCCATACTGAGGAGAGCTTCGAGTGCGTGCATCTTGAGGTTAAGACTTCTGGCGTTTAGCAGAATTACCCTTAGTTTCTTGTTCCTTGTGCTGTCTATGGGGGTGGGTTTGACTTTTGAGCCTTGCCTAAAAAAGGCACTATGGGGGTGGCAAGAGCTGTATTGTATTGTTCTTAATCTAATTTTCTGACCTTGGAGCTTTTCTCCCCAGGCCTCTGCTGAAAATGGACATGTATCCAGTCAGACTATCCCGGTCAACAAATGTAAAATAAAATCCTGGCCACTCACCCTTGCTGCTGTGCGTCCCTGCTCGTGGCATTCTCGCAAGTATCTATTCTCCTCCCATCATCTAATTTTCCTGCGTTTTAAACAGCCCTGCTGGGAGCCTCATACCTTCTGCAGTCCCTGACCTGGAACTGTGCATCTCCCTGAAACTTACAAAGACCTAAAGATATTTTTTTAAGTATGTTCTGTACTGTTTAGTTAATGCCATATTTTAAGGCAATATACCATTGCCCCTGTTAGACTGCCCTGAGATCGCTCCTTCCCAGGATCACCAGCAGCAAACCCCCCTCCCCCTCTCTTTGTGACTGCTACTTATTCTCTCTTAGTTACCCCCCTCTCTGCTATTCCCTCTCTCTCCTTCACTTTCCTCAATAGACTTCTTTCCCTCTCACATGTCCTCTAAGCCTATTAGCTCCATACTCCTTCCACCTACTTTTTTCCTTTATTATTCTCTTCTACCTTCTTATTCCATTATCTTCTCTCTTTTCCTTTACAATCCAGCATTGCTGTATTGCCAGCAACCTCATTGTCCACTCATTGTTACCCCTGATTTTCATCCTCCCCTTTTCCTATACTGTTCATTTCTTTGATGACTGATTACCTTTTTTCTGCATTTCTCCTCTCTGAGGGCTAGCCCACTCCATTCACTCCTCTACCTTACCCCATTCCCATTCCCACCCACCAAGTACAGTTTCCTCTACCCTACCCCATTCCCACCCACCCCAGTACAGTTTCCTTTATACTTAACCATCCCTCCCCTTCCTGTCCAGCCATCCACTACAAATCCACTTCCTGCCTATTACCACTCCCTCACTCTAATATCTAACAAGCTTATCAAGATCACCTGTTATAAATCACTTGTGAAAATCTTCTATTCCCACCTGTCCTCAATTACTTCATCATGCAGCATCTACTTATATCAGCAACATTACTCACTCTGCTCTCAATCTCTACCTCTTATCACTACTACCTCACAGATTCACTCCAATGTTCACCTACCTCTCACTCAAATTACAACTTTCCTACTACTTCTTCCTTTACCATCTCCCCAGACCTATTCAACACTTCTACCACAACTCTGTATAAAAGACCCTTATTACTAGTTCTCAAACCATCCTATAAGACTAAATCTAGACTACCTAAAGTCTATCTACCATTCATAACACTATCTCTTCTCACTAAAGACCTACTCTCCTCTGGGGACATCCACCCCAATCCTGGTCCCTCTTCCCCTCTCCACTCCCACTCCCCCCTTATCTACCTTAACAACCCCCCCCCCACAGCCCTCTTCTAACAACTCACACAGTCAACATCCTCTATCTCAAACCTCAGCTTCATGTAAACACTTAACCTTTTACTCACTGAATATTCAAAGCCTTGCAAATAAAGCCACAGAGCTGCACTCTTGAACAGCTTACAACACCCCTCACATTCTATCCCTATCTGAAACATGGCTTAAGCCACATATCTCAAATAGTGAAATACTCCCTTCTGGCTACAACATCTACCGCTCTGACTGGCCCTCAAAGAAAGGAGGCGGCGAAGCCATCCTCTACTCAAACAACCTTAACCTTTCACCATACCCCTCTCCCACTCCTGATGTCCACCCAGCTGAACTACTCAATCTAAACTTTCATCTTAATCCTCACAAAAAACTTGCTATTGCTGCCATCCATCTCCCTCCTGGCAACAATGTGCCCATTCTAGAAAACATCCTATCCTGGTTCTCCCACAACATACCTTATGAGACTCTAATCCTCGGCAATGTCAATATAGACTGGTCCAAACTTTCTACAGACTCCCCTACATAGTATTCACCTTCATGGCTTCCACCAACTTATTTATACCCCCACTCGTTTCCACAAAAACTCAACTTCCAGCTCCACAACTGACTGGATACTTACCAACTCCCCTCATCGCTACCACCACCCCACAACCCTACCAGATTCCCTTAGTGACCATCTCCCTACCACTATCTTGAGATACGACTCCCACTTTCCTAAACCCCACCTTTTCAAAGACTGTCGAAAACTATTCACGTTCAATTCTTCCCAGTTTAACTCTATTCTCCAAAACATACACTGGTCCATCTTTAGACAACTCTCCCTGAATGATGCTGTTAGTACCTTTAATAGCATTTTCCTGAGTACTCTAGACTCCCTAGCTCCTTCCAGGAAAATCAGAGTGAAATCTAATCATGCTCCTGGGCTATCTAAAGAGACTAAGTCCATCATGAAACAAAGATAATGTATGGAAAGCCTGGACCAAATCTAAACTAACACCTCTTCTCAAATACAGACAACCACGTAACCTGGCTAAAAAAACACACTACAATAGACAAAAAATAATTTTACAGCTCTAGCCAGTATAAATATAAATCCAATCCTCAAATTTTGGACAACATTAAACAGCATCCTTTACCCAGGAAGTCCCTCTAACCCCTCCCCCTACCCAAATACTTCCCCTCAGGAAACAGCTACCCTACTCAATTCACACACTACCTCCTCCATCCAAAATCTCCTACCCTCTCAACCTAACTCTGCCTCTCTACCTGACCCAACACCTCCCCCCAATACTACTTAATTTTCCTTTAAGCCAGTTCCCATTAGTTACATCAAATCTCTACTACTCAAATTAAAACCCTGCTCTCCCTCCACTGACAAATTACCTCCTACCTTCCTTAAACTCACAGCGGACTCAACTGCCTACCCAGTGACAATATTAATAAACAGATCCATTCAAGAATCTACAGTTCCTACCCTATGGAAATCTTTCACTACAATCCCTCTCCATAAAGGAGGCAATTCCAGTGACCCTTCTATCGACCTATTGCCATTCTGTCTCCACTATCCAAGATGCTAGAAAAATGTATCCACACACAGCTTCATCACCTTCTCAATCACAACTTACTCACCCCTACCAAACATGGATTTTTCCCCTAACACAGCACCACTACTTATCTACTCTCCTTCATTTACACCACTGCAGAATCTTTGGACAACAATAAACTTACTTCCTGTCCCTTCCTTGACCTCTCCAAAGCTTTTGATACAGTCTCCCATCCATTACTTTTATCCAAACTTGCCAATTTTCATCTATCCACCTCCACCCTCACCTGGTTCTCTAGTTATCTGGCTGCAAACAATCTGTCAAATGACTCTTCCTCATCTCCTTTCCTTCCCATCTCTACTGGTGTCCCACAGGGCTCCATCTTAGGACCACTTTTGTTTAACATCTTTACCAATGATCTTTTCACCTCTTGCAAACAGTCATCTCTCATTCAATACGCTGACTACTCCACAATTATTTCTATAGCCAACATGCCTGACCTACACTTCCTAACCCAAAAAGCTCTACTATCTACTGAACAAAGGCTTTCAAAAAATCTACTGATACTCAATCCCAAAAATATCAAACTCTTATTTTTCCTGCCCTGTTCTCTTTCTCATCATAAGTCTGGCTTTGTCATTAATTCTTGTAACAATACAGCTATCCTACCTGACACCTACACTAAACTCTTATGGGTCATTGACTATGAACTAAAATTCAACCAACACATACAACAATGCATAAAGAAAACCCATCAGAAGCTAGGCCTCTTATACCTCAAGAGAAAATACTTCAGTCCTGAAGCTAGACACACCCTAGGGTCAGGCTCTTTTCCTCCCCTCTCTCTTCTATGCTGCTCCAGTTCTTACCAATATCCAAGCTACTACCCTGAACAAACTTCACCAATCCTACCATAAAATAGCCAGATTCATCACTAACTCCCCTAACACACCACTGTATTGCTTTACAGTCTCTACAATGGCTGGAACTTCCACAATGACATATCTACCAATTCCACATGCTACACTCTATGCTCTGTAAACCTTCCTGCTGTCCCATCTCTATCTCCCCTAGTCTCCATCTACACTCCATCCCAACCCCTCCACACTTCTAATCAACAGTTGCTTGATATTTACCACCCAAATAAGTCAGTAGGCAAACTACTCTACAAATACTCTGTAGCCCATGCCTGGAACAAATTTCCCCTTGACATACGCTCAATTTCTCACACCTCACTGTTTAAAAAACTAAAAACACATCTACTCTATTCCGGAATCTGCCCCTGTCACGACCCTACTCAGCTCCCTGCTCCACACTCATTTCTCTCACAGGTGACCCTACTTACACTGTGTACCTCTCAAGTACAGTGGCATAGAATTGCCCTGAGAAAAGAAAAAAAAAAAAAAAAGTGTTTACAATTTTTGTTTTCACTATAAGTATTATACTTGTTACTTTTGTTTTTATTTTTTCCTACTGTAATGATGTGTTTTTATTTATTTATTACTGTTATGATATATTGTACTATTTGGAGCTTTTCTCCTCAGGTCTCCACTGAAAATGGGCCACAATCCCAGTTGGACTAACCCAGTTAACAAATGTCAATAAATACATAAAAATAAAATAAATAAAATAAGTCTTTTGGAGATTAAAGCAGTTACTGCTATGCTACTGGTTTTATATTAAAGATTGATCCAATTCTCAGTACTGACTGCTTTATTTTTTATTTTATTTTACTTTCTTCTCCCCATAAACCTCATCTAATTCAAGGTATACACAACTGTTGCCTTTTATTCTGAAAAAACACCAGTTTTACAAACGTCGCAATTTAATTTAAAGCATCACTGAGCATTACAGTCTGGAAACAGCTGTATAAGGGATACATTTCACTAGTCCTCACATGATTTCCCATCCCCCTTCCCCCATTATGCAGGCACTGCATGAGCCAGATTGATGCAAGGATGGAGGGGAGATGCTACATATGCATGCTACACTTACAAGACCAAAGCATAAAAAAGACAGACAAGGATGTGAAATGGTACCAGTTTTTATGACTACCAGTTCTTATGGCCCCAAATACACCTCTTAAAGATGGAGCTTCCTCTTAATAAGATCTTTATGTCTGCTGCAGAACATATCCAAACATGGGTACTTGCGTATTATCGCAACCAGATTTTCACGATAATAGTGCTTGCTTCCCGATGCGGAAATCTAAATAGAAATGTATGCAAAATCACACTGACAATGTCAACATAATCTAAAAACATTGTAAATTTAAAGGAATGAGTGCTTGTTTCAAGCTATGCTGTTTTCGGACATCTTGTCACTGTAAATACATTTTAAACAGCAGCTGTGTGTAATGCATGTTCCATATCCCCAGCCGCAAGCCTGTAAATGTTGTCAAAGTTATACTTCAGATTAGTAAAGACGATCTATGTAGATATTCAGTGGTACTGAACTAATCCCAAAAAACAACCTTTACAAATACAATGCGTTTGTGGGATCTACCCAAGACAGAAAAGGAGTCAATAGCACTTTTCCAGCAATAGGGCATCATATCAACATGTAAAGAATGCTGTTCCGGACATGCAATGACACTGTACTGTGGGAAGCAGATTTTTTTGGAAATGCAATACAGAAAAATGTTACCAACACATAGGAGTTTGAGTGAGTAATTTCTTTGAAGGAAGTAGAATTCATTTTACCACCGCTGTCCGCTTCATTTATTGTTGGGCAAAGCAGATGACATAAGTTTCTGTCAAGAAGAGCTGGACACGGCTGACAAGACAGTCCTAGAATGTGGTCCTGTGGCTTTGGGCAGTTACGGTTTTTGGCTTTGGTTCGTTTATTTGCTGCTAGACTGCAGTAACTATTTACGTGACGTCTGTGTCTTAGAAATGGAGAAAGGACAAGAAGGAAATCGGGGGGCCAGGGTGCATTATGGAAATAGACAAGACTCTTTACTCTATGTAAAATAAATGTTGGCCGTATTCTCCCTCAACAGTGGGTATTTGGAGGGATATGTAGGGAGACGAGAGAGACTTTTCTTGTAAAAGTTCCTGATAGAACAGCCGCAACATTATTTAATAAAAATCAAAGAATACATTAAACAGGGCGCCACTATTTATTCAGATTCATGGCAAGCCTATCAAACTCAACTAGAAGAAGCTGGTTTCACTCATGAAAAGTAAACCATAGCTACAACTTTGTAAATCCAAACACAGGAGTGCATGCACAACACAGAGAGAATGTGGGGATCTGTTAAGTGGAGAAACAAAAAACAGAGGCGCACTGCAAGACACCATTTGAACTCCTACCTAATTGAATATATTTGGCGTGAACTAAAGAAAGACTTATTTGATGCAATCTTGACAGCAATAGCAGACAATTTCTCTTCATACAAATAGTGTAACCCAGGAAGTGAATAATCTACAAGTATGCGTCCTTAATCAACGAGAAAATATTTACAAATATGTTGCTCAAAACATCCGGAAGACATCCACATGAATACTATGCAAAACATCCAGAAAACATTGCAACAATAACTGCTACACCCCCAAAAAATCTGTTTCTGTCAAATACTACAAGAACGCTCTTTGCAACTTTAGCCTCCATCGCCAAGACCTTCATCTCTTTTTGATTGTTTAGACTGCTATTACATTTAACTTCAATTATTTTCTACAGTATGTCAAATAAAACTAGTTACTTAGCAAAAAATGTGTTGCTCCAGATTTCTTATTCTTAGGAAAAAGTTTAGTATCCAATTTCGTAGTAATCCATCACGCAGTAAAAACGAACGAACATTTCCCATGCGTCCTCAATTCACTTCTGCACTAAGACAGCAGTGCAACCAGTTTTGATGTACGCAAAGCAAGTTTCACATTTCTGCGTTAATTTACGCTACTAATTTGGGACAAACTACGTTGTACCCAAAGAAGACATCAAACTCGGTCTTGCATTTAGTCCCACAATCCGTTTTTGGGCCAATAAACTTATTACCGCTAACCGCGAAAATCTGGTTGTGATAATACGCAAGTACCCAAATATGTCTCAGTCCAACAGGCTTTACAGGTAGGTCATACCTAGTTCACAGAAATGCAATGCTGGACACCAGATCATCATATCAAGGGAAGACTTCACAACTGCAGGAAAGAATGGTAGTATATCTGGAGTCAGATGTAATGCAGATGCTAAACATTCATGGATATTTGTTTCACAAGTGGGCAGTATGCAAGATACTCCAATATATCCAGGAACAGAGTCTTTTCAGGCAGGTGAAGAATGGAGGCAGAGGGAAGTAACTGCATTGCTTCCACAACTGGTACATCTGGCCATGAATAGGGAGCATTCCTCCCAACATTTACTATTAACGTATATACACGTGTTACTTTAACAAAAAGCACCATGACAAATGACACTTCATCTACAGAACTGACTACAAAGTTTGTAGCAATTACGACTACATGTCAATCTACTAAACGGAGTCCAGCCAATTTATACAACTAATCTGATATTAAAATATCTGGAGCGAGGCAACTTCTTTTCAACTCAGTATTTTTGAAAGCATGTCATTAACAGGGAAATGAAATATCATCCCTCCTGCCTAAGAATTGTGAAAATAAGTACTGCTGAAAAACACTAGATATCTATGAAGGCACTTTGTCTCCTTTAATAACTCATTCAACTTTGAATTCTCAGGAATCCATGTTTTACGTGCTTCCCCAAAAAAATCACACATCATAAAACTGCAAAATCTCCGCAGTACAATTGGCATTTGACAGAATTACACAGTAATATGTCTTGTTAACTCCTTGAATCTCTTGCTATATTTACTTAAAACACCCCAGCCTAACCTGGAAATGTTATTTATTGCTGTTGGTACACTAGCTAAAATAGAGAGGAAATACAAAATTACATAGCACAATACCACTACATCAAGTCACAGCACAGAATGTGATATAAAAGTAAGAAAAAGATGAAAGGTATACAATCTGAAGGCATGAAGTGGAAAATCGTGGCAAAAAACGTTAATAGTTGTACAAAGGCAACAGCTGGGGGACATGAAATATCAGCGGAGAACTAAATTTCAACTAAAATGCCAATATCAGCAGAAAAGTAAATTTAATCTAAAATACAAACAAAAACACTCACTTAAAACAGACCAGGTTATTACATTAAGCGTTAATCCTGCTCTCTCAGGGAGAGCAGGGGCTTTAAAGGGACAAAACTGTTGGCAGCTATGACCGAAATATGCACATAATCTCATAATCAAATCCAGTTCACCTCAGGTCTCTACAGAGACCTTTTGGCACTTTCACAGATTAGCTTCCTCTCATTATAGAATTTACAGACTACACCACCACCACAGGACAGCAGGCATGACTGCAGACTACACCACCACCACCACCACAAGACAGCAGGCATGACTGCAGACTACACCACTACTACAGGACAGCAGGCATGACTGCAGACTACACCACCACCATTAGAGGACAGCAGGCATGACTGCAGACTACACCACCACTACAGGACAGCAGGCATGACTGCAGACTACACCACCACTACAGGACAGCAGGCATGACTGCAGACTACACCACCACCACCACTACAGGACAGCAGGCATGACTGCAGACTACACCACCACCACCACTACAGGACAGCAGGCATGACTGCAGACTACACCACCACCACCACTACAGGACAGCAGGCATGACTGCAGACTACACCACCACCACCACTACAGGACAGCAGGCATGACTGCAGACTACACCACCACCACTACAGGACAGCAGGCATGACTGCAGACTACATCACCACCACTACAGGTCAGCAGGCATGACTGCAGACTACACCACCACCACTACAGGTCAGCAGGCATGACTGCAGACTACATAACCACCACCACTACAGGACAGCAGGCATGACTGCAGACTACATAACCACCACAGGACAGCAGGCATGACTGCAGACTACATAACCACCACAGGACAGCAGGCATGACTGCAGACTACACCACCACCACAGGACAGCAGGCATGACTGCAGACTACACCACCACCACAGGACAGCAGGCATGACTGCAGACTACACCACCACCACAGGACAGCAGGCATGACTGCAGACTACACCACCACCACAGGACAGCAGGCATGACTGCAGACTACACAACCACCACAGGACAGCAGGCATGACTGCAGACTACACCACCACTACAGGACAGCAGGCATGACTGCAGACTACACCACCACTACAGGACAGCAGGCATGACTGCAGACTACACCACCACCACCACAGGACAGCAGGCATGACTGCAGACTACACCACCACCACTACAGGACAGCAGGCATGACTGCAGACTACACCACCACCATTAAAGGACAGCAGGCATGACTGCAGACTACACCACCACCACCACTATAGGACAGCAGGCATGACTGCAGACTACACCACCACCATTAAAGGACAGCAGGCATGACTGCAGACTACACCACCACCACCACTATAGGACAGCAGGCATGACTGCAGACTACACCACCACTACCACTACAGGACAGCAGGCATGACTGCAGACTACACCACCACCACCACTACAGGACAGCAGGCATGACTGCAGACTATACCACCACCACTACAGGACAGCAGTCATGACTGCAGACTACACCACCACCACTACAGGACAGCAGGCATGACTGCAGACTACATAACCACCACAGGACAGCAGGCATGACTGCAGACTACATAACCACCACAGGACAGCAGGCATGACTGCAGACTACACCACCACCACAGGACAGCAGGCATGACTGCAGACTACACCACCACCACAGGACAGCAGGCATGACTGCAGACTACACCACCACCACAGGACAGCAGGCATGACTGCAAACTACACCACCACCACAGGACAGCAGGCATGACTGCAGACTACATACCCACCACAGGATAGCAGGCATGACTGCAGACTACATACCCACCACAGGATAGCAGGCATGACTACAGACTACACCACCACCACTACAGGACAGCAGGCATGACTGCAGACTACACCACCACCACTACAGGACAGCAGGCATGACTGCAGACTACACCACCATCACAGGACAGCAGGCATGACTGCAGACTACACCACCACCACAGGACAGCAGGCATGACTGCATACTACATAACCACCCACAGGACAGCAGGCATGATTGCGGACTACATAACCACCACAGACTACATAACCACCACAGGACAGCAGGCATGACTGCAGACTACATAACCACCACAGGACAGCAGGCATGACTACAGACTACATAACCACCACAGGACAGCAGGCATGACTTGCCACATTTACTTTCTAGTTTTCCATTAAAATTTTTAAAGAAGAAGAAAGGAAGCATTAAACACATTTGGTTATAGCTTCTGGTCCTCAATATTTTCAAGTGAAAACAAACACTCCCAAACATTTTCCTGGCAGTACTGAAAATGTGCAATGAAGGAGACAGTACATCTACTAACTGGGAAAAAGCTTAAATTTCAATACTGAAAACGGGCAAGGATCCTACCATCCCATTTAAACACAATTCAGTAAACAGTCTCCACAGTAAATTTGAGAGCAGTTTATTTTTATCAAATGCACTTAAAATATGAAAAAATACATTCTTTATGCAGGAAGCAAAGAAAAAAAAAATACTCCCTTACCAAGGCTGGATGCTAAGAAAACATCTAAAACAATCTCAACTTCTCAATCATTAGTGGAACTGAATCCACACCCTTACACATATGAATACCCTAACTTCCAAGCATACAAGCTACAGGTCTTGGGTCAAAACTGTTGGCAAATTCTCTTTTCATAACCTCATAAGTCTGAGCAAACTTCAAAATGAGTGATGGAGAAACCTGATGCTATTGTCTGCATTTATTATTACACAAAAATCATATGGGATTCTTAAGTAGAAAAAACTACACCGTTTAGCTGAGAGAGACATAATTTGACCCATCACTTATGACAGGGGGCCTACAACCTGCTACAAAACCTGAAACTCCAGAGAGGTCAAGGGAGGAAGAGTCACTTGACCCCATCACTGCCAGTTCTCTATATAGAGCACAAAAGATGCATTTGTTAAAATGACATTATTACATTGTAGGGTACTTTTCCGTTATCGGGGCAACAAAGAAAATGCGATCGCTGAGCTGCAAATGTACACAGAAATGACAAGGTTTAACACATGTTGGTTCACTTCATATGTATTTATGCATATGTCACTGTAATAAGTTTGTCATACGTGGTGCTGTGACAGTTTATTTCCTCGTAAGTCTTCATTTTGAATACTCGGCAGTGATTACATTAACAGTTCTTTAACCAGATCTTGGCTAAGAGGTGACAATTTCCACAGAGCTCCTTTCTACAGTTGCTCAGTGCTACGACATGTCTACTTATGGTAACCAATCAAAGAAGATGTTTTTAGTCAAGCATGCCTACTACATTGCAAGGGATGAAAGGTAGCTTTGAAACTGCTTTGGGTTACGATAGTATGATGCATTTCTCCTTCATTCATGTTCAGTTTCAAAACTCCTGAATTTGGAGAGGATGAATGGTACTTTTGAAACTGCATTGTGTTAGGATAGTATTATGTATTTTTCATTCATTCATGTTCAGCATCGCTGTTTCTGATTTTGGCTTTATCCCTTATTAAAAGTACTGATTTTGTTTTGGAAAAGGTAGTATGCACCCTACGACATCGTCATTTCTCTGTTCCTCTTAATACAGTGAAATAGAAATTAATGTGAAAATGAAATACACGGATTTGTAGTTAAAGAGAACAGCCGCACTTGAAATACAATATTCAAAGCGTTCATTCAAAGTGTTGCCCCGATAACGGGAAAGTATCCATTGTAGTTATCTGCATACCTCTGTCTTAACTTCTTAAGAGTAAGAAATCAGGGCAAAGTCATAAATAAAAATGAGACAAAGGGACAATTTTTAAATATTGCTCTTGCAAACTTAGAAAGTTGACTGAACAGGTTTTGCGTTAGCATTAATTTAAGGGTATGAAGTCTGAAACTGAAATGTTTGTCATTATTTTCCAACTTAAATATTTAATGATTTGCCACTCATTTGCCAGAAAACCACAATTTTATGAAAAACGGACCAAAAATATGAGGCAAAAATCTGGACATTCTGTAAAAAATCTGTACAGTTAAGAGGTACTTGATAAATTGCTGCATCTTTTTTTTTTTTTTTTTTACAAATGAACATAAAAAAAGGGGGAAAAATGAGTCAGCATATGAAAAAATGCATAACTGAAAACACTGCTGCAACACAAAGCATAACATTAAAAACAAGCAGTCTTAAAACTGCAGCAAACTTTTACACAACCAGCTACAGTCAAGCATTTTCACAGAACTCTGATGACAGTTGATTCACAAGGAAACAGTCAAGTATCTTCATTAAAACTCGGCATTTTCCATAGCTAAAACTCAAACAATGTGAATTACCAGATTTTAAACGAAAAGGTCACAGTTTATCTCAACCCTCTAGGTTTCTTTTCTCACTACAAAATAGTTTCAGTATGGTTTAGTCCTCAATTACAGATGGGACAGGATGCAGCTGTCTGCATAACAGCATTTTGTTTGTTTAAATATTTTGATTTTCATGTGGGGCATACATACACTATAACCTAAGGCACACATATCTCTAGTTCTGGGCACGAATCTGTACCCATGAACAAAAAGTAAAGATGTGAACGTTGTTGGCCATCATACCTACCACACGAGTATTACACAATGCAAATGAACCAGGAGTTCTAGAAAACTTCATTAAGAATAAGGAAAAATTATTGCATTTTCAAAGGACAATTCAGGTTAGTAAATGTAGTAAAGGTGCTGAAAGTCCTGGCAGCTCTCCACTAACAAGATCTTGTTAATGCAATAGTGATTTTAAGCAGACTGTAACTAACCACAGTAAGGAGGACTGCACATTACTCACTTCCTGTAGGGATGTGTCCAGTGTCCTGTTACTGAGCAAAGTGCATAATCTATTAGTAGGTAGTGTAAAAGAACGGGACAGCTATAACTTGTTCTTACAATTAAAAGTTTTGGGGCTATCCCCAACATGAACAGTTATCCTGAGATTGGTAAAGATTGGAATTCCAAGTTCAGCATGAAGTAATCAAGTCACTACATGATACTAGCAGAGTGCTTAGTAACAAGACAAAGGTCTACACACGCACAGCTTAAGGAAAAACTGGAATGCCTAGAAGTTCCCCTTTGTTTGGTAGCTAAAACAAAGTTAAGATGAGGCACTGATTCTGTGGGCATGAGATGTTGAACCAGTGCCCACTAAAAAAAATTTGTCTGTGTTGGAGAGGGGGCCGACACAGACTTCAACATATATTCAATATACAAGCATTAAAATGCTTACAACCTAGCGGCAGTCCCTGGCACCTGGATAGCAGTGTGCTCGCCACTCACCCTATGCTCAGCAGTGTGAATTTTGCCCTCTCTTCCTGCAAACGGCAGACTCTAATTTCTAACTGCAAAACTAGAAAGAGTTAAAGTCTGAATTAGAAACAAGTTACTGCTCAATGCACGTCTTCCACACCAAATAACTAATAATTCTGTAAATAAAGCAATTGATAAGGCTGGGTTGTGGCGTGCACACTCTCTAGGTCGCTAAATGAAGGCCCCCTCCCACCACACTACTATTAACGCGTTAAGACTTCTGCTTTGTGCAACTTTTTATCTGCTTTTAAGGTAACTCTAGCCTGATATTACCTTTATGGTAATATTATAAGTTACAAACAAGCTACCCCCAATCCTCAGAACTACATCCAATTCTCAATTTCAAGAAAGCCCCAAAAGAAAAGCTACTGAACTCTTGGTCCTGTCCCTGCCTTCACCCAACCTAGCCTTTTTCCTCTCACACTGATTTGTTTGCCTTTCTACTTCACTTAACCATGTAAAATCTGTTCTGTGTAAGAATGGCCCATGAATATTTTTGATCGTATCCATTACCCAAGTTAAGTACTCCTGAACTTGCTTACCTGCTCTTCGCATATTACATAGACTTCCTCATTCTTAAGCTTAATCAACCCTTCTATCTGTTGGCCAATTCTATTATGCACTATACCTTTGAAATTTAGCTTGCAAATATAACAACCTCTATATTCCCTGTGTAGTAAGATTATCAATTGTACTTTTACTTTTTGTTGCTATGACTCACTGTATCGATATGTCTACTGCCTGGAGCTTTTCTCCTCAGGCCTCCGCTGAAAAAAGGGCTCATGCCCAGTTGGACATGAGTGAGCAGCAAGAACCACCAAAGACTACACAGGGTAAGCAGTGAACCAACAATGGCGAATGGCTAGGAATATAATCCCATTTACTACAAACGGCACTGGAGTTTCTGAACAAAGACAGAGATAAGATGGTTGACACTAACTATGCAGAGTACCACCTCCGGCTCAAAAATTATGCTTACTGCAGTATTTGCTTGTTGAGGGAAGAAAGAAATTTAACAAAATAAAATAAAAAGATGGAAGTGTACACCGATCCTGTACCTGCAGAGTGGTGATTGAAACAAAAACATCAGGATGACCAGCTGCTTTTACTCTCTATGCAGCTGCTAAGTTGTGGTCCTCTAATCGCGAAGGGATAGAAATACACTCACCGCTCAGCTGTTAACTTCAAACTCTTATGTTTTGTAAGATGCATCTTTAAGTTTCCCCTGCAGGAGTCTCCAAAGAGTGTCATCTCATCTGCTTTACATAACTCAGCAAGCAGTGTTTGAAAAATTAAGTCACAGCAAATGTACTGTCTATTTGCAAGTCACAGCCAAAATCTAACAGTACTTCACAGAGGTCTATAGTACAATGCTTGTTTTTTTTTCTACAATCTATAATTTACATATTTTTTGCAAATCAGTTTTCTCCTCCTGTCGCACTCCAACTATAATCATTTCCAAGTTGCACAACCTTATGCTCACAAATATGACAGTATACTGCATCACCTATTAATTTAACATCCTCTCTAGTACGGTCCAACTATAAAGCTGTCTCTTTTGAAATAGAAATAAACTCTGTAACCCCAGTAAACCTAGCAACAGGAAATATTCAATGGCAAGCTACGTTTTATTAAACGATAGTCTGACAAAATTCGATGCCTCTCCAAACCCACAGAACACAGCAGCCTACGGAGAATTGTTCACAGAAACCCTGTACAACCATGTCAGTTTAGCTAAGAGTTCAGGGACAAAGGGTTGATTGATCAGTTCCAGTGTTTCTATTTTACTTTCGTTTTTGTGGTATTTAAACCCTGCATTTGTAAGGGTTTGTCCTTGTTGCATGTCGCGCACTGCCACTGCGCTGTTTTAACCCTTGCAAGGTATCTAAGCTGCATTTTTTCCCTTACCAGCACTCCTGTGTAAGTGAGACCCTCGGTTGCAGCCACTGCACTGATTTTAGCACTCACTCTACTATCCCTGAACTCTCTTCCACAGATTCTGACAACCATGGCTGGACAATTTCCTATGGTTTCTCCTACTAGTGTGGTTGAGATAGGCATCCCGAGACAATGTAGCAACTGCCTTATGTACACAAACAACCCTCTACTGTTACGAACTAGGAACACAATATGTGAAGGATGCAATTATATTAAGAACCTAGAACCCTTGTCATTTCAGTCACAAGCCAGTACTTCTGACACTAAGAAGGTAGTCTGCGCAAACACTACATACACCACATCTCTAGCACCACCCACACAAGTACAACACACTCCTACATATGCGAAGGGTCTCAACAAAAACATATCTAAACAAGAGACACCTCCGAAGCAAAAACACAGACATCACAACCCACAGCATCAAGCATCACGCATAGTACACACACCTGTGTCTCAGCCTCTAAGGCACAGCCACAATCCCAACATACTAATCATAGGAGACTATCATGAGAGACACAGATGTGCCTGTCACCAGGCTAGACAAGGAGAAAGTCACAGTAAGTTGCTGGTCAGGTGCTAGAACCCACCATATCACACATGCACTCAAGTCTCAACATCAGGTACTGTTATGACTCTGTCATAGTCAACGTTGGTGTGAATGACTTGAGATGTACCTCTCTGGACTATATGAAGAGATACATGATTGAGCTTGCTGAATATGTGTCCCAGGCAGGTATGTCCCTAGCTTTAAGCAACATCCTACAATCACCTAGAATGATACCCTCAATACAAACTGAATTTTAACAAATGGCTTAGTTTCTAGTGTCATTCCAAGGGGATCCAGTACCTAACAGCCTGGCAGGACATGACCGACAGACCATGATGCTTTGCCAGAGATGGTCTTCATCAGTCTTCCCTGGGCTTCAGGCTTCTGGCAAAAGCTCTTGTCTCCCCCATAGCGCCTTTTTTTAGGCAAAGCCATGAGCACAAAATTACCAACATGAAAAATTCTTCTAAACAAAATTTAAAGGTCATGCTGCTAAACACTAGGAGTCTTAGCATGGAACTGCACTCACTGCAAGCATTCCTCACCCTGGAGGATGCTGACATTTGTGCAGTCACTGAAACCTGGTTCAAAGCTGCGGCAAGCACCACAGCCTTACCAGGTTACTCATCCTACCATACTTTCAGACCGCAAACGGAGGGCTACAAAGCCAAAGGAGGTGGAGTTTCAATATTTATCAAAGACATACACACCTCCAGGCTGGTCAAACAGTATGACGCACAGGAAACACTCCAAGTGCAGTTAGCTGTTGACAAAACACCTATTCAAATCATAGCTAGCTACAGACCCCCAATCATAACTCAGGATGCCCACTCCACCTATTTGGACTTACTTGAATCCATCAAGATTCAACTCTCTACCCTGATCCTGGGTGACTAACTATCCAACCATAGAGTGGAAGACCGATTCCAGCCCAAACATGAATGCCCAGAGAATCCTTGACTTCATCAATGCCAATGCATTGGATCAGCTAGTCGACACCCCCACAAGAGGTGTAAAAATACAGGACCTGGTACTAAAACATGGTTAGTCATTTAGCACTCCCTACAGTGTCATCCTCCTTGGTAAAGTCTGACCATAAAGTGATCACTTTCGAAGTCACCATCGCCCCTGATCCCCCCCCCCCCCACTTGTCAGGGTAAAAAAAAAAATGTTTTCAAAACTGACTAGAATCGCCTGAGAGCAGGTATAAGCAGCTTCGCAGCCACCATCCCTTCAGTTGGAACTAGCACTAATGCCCAAGCCTACACCAAAAAACTATAGGAGCACCTACATAGCTGTATGGACTCAGCAATACCAGACAGGACCAAATCATCTTTCTCAAGGAAGAGTAAACATGTCTGGTGAACAGCAGCAATAAAACTCTACAATAAAAGGAAAACATTGCTGTCCAGGACCAAAAAGGAACAAGTGCCAAGTTGGAAGCAACGTCTCCTTTGTCAGAACAAGCAAATAAGGTCACTGGTGAAATCCTCTAAGGCTAACGTAGGAGTCCAAACTGGCCACACCCACAATGGACAATCACAAGGCCTTCTTCGCATATGTCCACAGTCTCAGAAATAACACCCAAATCTGCTCTGAACTGGTGGTCAAGAACACCACATCTACAATGCCATAGATGTAGCCAACCTGCTGGCAGACTGGTTCAGTGAAATCTTCACCTCCCTGTCCCAATCAGTAAACCAGGACATCCCCAGCACCTGCACCTTTCCCTAATCACCAGGGAGCAGGTCTTTAATGCCCTCTCAAAGACAAAAAAAAAGTTTGCATGGGACCAGACACCATTCCTGGCTGCATCCTACATGAACTCAGGCATGAGCTCTCAAGCTCCATTAGGCACCCTATTCTATCCAACCAAAGCCTGAGCACTGGCTTCATCCCAGCTGAATGGAGGACAGCCACTGTCATCCCTCTACACAAAGGTTGAGTGTCCACTGACCCAGGAAATTATAAGCCCATTAGCCTAACTAGCCTGATCGGCAAGGCCATGGAATGCATCATGAACCTTAACAAGGACATTGGCAACCTCCAAATGCTTGACCCCACACAGTTTGGTTTTGTCAAAGGAAGATCATGCTTATTAACTTGGTTAACTTCTTCAAAACAGCCACCAAAGCCATGGACAACAGGAAGACTGTGTACACCGCCTACCTTGACCTAGCCAAAGCCTTCGATACTATTCCCCACTCAGGCATAACAGAAACTCTCCCAGTTAGGCATCAACCCTTATGTTACCAGATGGGTAGCCAACCGGTTCATTTATAAAACCCACTCAGTTAAAATAGGGAAAGCCACTTCTAGTAGTAGACCCATAACAAGTGGTGGACCCCAAGGATCGGTCTTGTGGCCTCTACTGTTTGGAGTATACTTTTTTCTGAGGTGCGAACCAAAACCAGTGGTCTTTGGCTGACCAAGTTTGCAGACTACTGCAAGTTGGGTATGGTTTTAAATCCCCCTGGTGATGTGAACATCCTCCAAGAGAGCCTTACCCAAACTAATGACTGGTGCCAGTAGCATGGCCTCAAACTGAATGCCAAAAAATGCATCATAATCCCCAATCAGGGGTCCAGGGAAGTAAATAGTGTGGGAAGAAATAGCCAGGGAATTGTTATGGCTAGGCTTGTATAGGCCCTAGGGCTGATAGCCTAGTACCAACCTATGAACCTAATGATCACATTACTAATGTACTAAGCACGCAAGCAGTCGGGAGGGACTTGGGCACCCAAGTTGATAGCAACTTGACTTTTGACCACCACATTGCCTTCTTTGTATGGAAGGCTTTCTACATGGCCCACCTCGGTATTTCATCCAGGAACAAGAGATAATAACATCCATGTTGTTGTTTTGTCTTTTCGGCTTTTCCCGGTTAGGGGTCGCCACAGCGGAACTCCATTCCGCTAATGATTGGCAATCGATTTTTTTATGGTGCCGAGTTGCCAGCCCAACTCCCAACCTTCAGCGAAGGCACGCCCATTCACGCATGTCTTTTGGAGGCCACTGGACCTCCCTTATCAGACACATTATAGAGTACAATGCCTTTTTCAGCATGCACCTTGGCAAGCACATGCAGCAAGTGGAAAGACCACAGTGGTTCCTGACTAGAAAAATCCAGGGTCTCAAACTACTGTCCTATACAAACAGGCTAATAGCACTGTCCCTCTACTCAGTCTCGTACAGTGCTTAGAGGTGACCTGTGTCTGGCATACAAGGCCATCTCAGACCCAGTCTTGATGGAGGTGCTGCATACCCATAAGTCAAAATCCACTGAGACAACCCGCACGCAAAGCCTAACCTGGTCTGTGACATTAATAGAACTTTTTGGAGGGATACATGTGTCCCAGAGACTCCCCAGTTTGTGGAATAGACTTCCTCTCCATGATAAGCAGAGTACTTCCCTAGCCCTCTAACAGGAACCTGGACGACTGGATGGGAAACAGAAAAAAACACCCCAGGGATCCAATTCTTGTCCCTGCTGGACAGGGGAAATGAGTGCTGGCATTGTGGGAACATGGGCAAATTTCTTGGCTAGGCTTATAAGGGCCTCCAGGCCAATAGCCCAGTATTATCCTATGAACCTATAGAGGCTTCTGTAACTACCAGAAGTAAGCCCAAAACTAACTCCAAAAACAAAGCACCCAGGTGGCATCCTAGGTTAAAACGGGATGTACAACAAAAGGAAAAAAAAATCATGAAGAAAAATATGGAAGTTTAACTACCATAAAGAGAAGTACTCTCATCAAAATGAACAAGCAACTATAGGGATAATTAAGGCCAATAAAGCCAATTTCGGGATTAAGATAGCCTCCCAGGCAAAAGACAAACATAATACCTTCTTCAGCCATGTCAGAAATCTCAAAGGTAATGCAAATCACAGTGCTGAAATGGTGGTTAATTTAGCCACATTCACTAAGCCGGGAGATAAAACGAATCTGCTGGCTGACTGATTTAATTCCAACTTTACCCCCCATTCACCAACAGCGAGCAAGAGAGAGAGAAAGAGATAGATAGAAGCGAAAGAGATGCAAAAAACAGAGCATGTCCTGGTTGCGTTCACTTAAGGCCAGAACACAGCTTCAACGAGCACTGATAATATCCCAGGATGCCTCTAGCGCATTTAGTATTGACATTTAAGCAGTCTAAAATAAGACTTATTAGGACTACTGGAATCACTACTTAATGATGAGCTTAAAATAGGCTTTTGTGCCACGAGAATGAAGGACTGCAGTGGTCATACCTTTCATGAGGGCAGACCATCAAACAAATCCTGAAAATTACAGTCCCATTAGTCTGACTAGTCTTACTTGCAAAGCCATGAAAAGAATTACGAAAAATCAAAGACACTGGAGACCTCTGAACATTGGATCCATCTCAGTTTGGCTTTGTCAACAAGGTCATACTCACTGAACCTGGTGGATGACTGAAAGTCACCAAGGCAATGGATGAGGGTAAAATGGTGTATACTGCTTATTCTGATCTGGCTAAGGCATTTGCTACAATACCCCAAGTTAGACACTCTTAAACTTGCAGAATTAGGCATAAACCCCCTATATAAGTGCTGAATATCCAGCTGGCTCACTTAACAGGACCCTAGAGGCAAAGATACGAGAGACCACCTCCACAAAGAAAACAGTCACCAGTGGAGTCCCCCACCCCACCTCAGGGCTCTGTATTGGGCCAACTTACCTTTGGCATCCATTTCTAGGAAGTCAAACCTAATGTTAAATGCCTCTGGCTGACTCAAGTTCTCAGACTGCAAACTGGAAGCAGTCACCCACCCCCGATGCAAATATCCTACAGAAAGGTCCAACACAGACAACTAACTGGTGCCAAAGCCAGAAGTCTGCCACCCCTGAAAACGACATGAATAAAACACCATTAAGAGTCTACTCATTGTCAAGGACCTGGGAACTCATGTAGATAGTAAGCTAGCCTTCGATCAACATGTGTCCAAGCTAGCAAGAAAATCCTTCTATGTTGCACAACTTTTACGTGAGGGCATGGCATCTAGGTCCAGGGAAATCATATCACTGTACTCTGCCCTCATCAGATCCATTATAAAGTATAACAATCCATTCTGTATGTGCCTGACCAGACATATGCAGCAACTGGAATGCCTGCAAAAGGCTCCTTACAAAAAGGATATGGGGTATAAACAATGTCCTATGCAGACCATCTCCTACAGACCACTGAGAGGCAATCTATGCCTGGCTTACAAGGTATCCATGCACACCACTCTGATGAACCTTCTGCATGCCTGCAAAACAAACAGCATCAGAACAACTTCATCCAAAGACCTAAATTTGGCTTGTGACATAAATAAGACATGCTGGAGAGAGAGATGCATCTCAGAGAATTCCCATTCTCTGGAATAGGCTCCCCATCCATGTGAAACAAACTCCCTCTTTAAACCTTTTTAAGCATAACTTGGACTACTGGATGTGAAGCTGGAAATTCACCTCTGGTCAGACGCCTACCATCTCTGATGGACAGAAGCAGCCAATAAATCATGTCATAACCAAAAATTACCTCCTATATAAATGCCTAAAACACACAACTTTTGGGTCACATTTACTTTGCTCAGCTAGCATTATAAAGGCTCTGGTGGTCATTAGCACCACATATGAACCTCTCTCTCTCTGTCAATTTAATCCCCAAATCCACCAAAAAAGAAAGAAAAGATCAACAGTCGTATTCAAAGAGAAACCGGAAACCCAACAGTTTTCATAAATGCCTGACAACACACCCACCCAACATACTGCTGACTTCTTATTCTTTGTTAAGCTGATTCTTCCTAGGAGGGGCTTGTGCAATACGCAGACAGCAAAGCAGATCTCTATACATGCACCAAACCACAGTTCAAAAAACATACCCAACAAACACCATCATTAATCCTGGAAAGGGGACATCATAAGCATGCCAAGCCACGCCACTTTCTTTACTACTCAAAAACATACAGCTACCACAAAAATGCACCTGACTCAAGTCTGTGGCATAGAGGGGTGGAGCCTAGATGACCAGAGTTTGACTACTAAGCTTGGATGCTGGCTAAGCCAATGAAAGGGAAGGTGGGAATGAATGGCTTTTTCACAGCTTGACCACTCTGGGAAGGAGGGGTTTATATCCATGATGTGACATCCCTGGCAATGAGGATGGTGTCAATTCCCAGACAGATTGCCATTAGCATTTCTGCACTAAAGGGGTGTTGGAGCTAATTTTGTGACGATGTGCACGTCATCACTAACTTCACTCATGTAGAGCATTCAAAACATCGAGTGCGTGGGAAAGCATATTTGACTACAAGACTCTGCTGTCCCTGCCTTGGGATGGTGGTGGTGGTAGTGGGGAGAGACGTTAGTACTGAAAACAGTAAACATAAAATGGAAGTACGGAACAGAGCAAAGGCAATGGTCAAGTGGAACGTTCACAAAGGGACAAAAAAATTACCAAGTTGATTAAGTTGCCCAAATTCACTGTTTACAATTGTACATTAATTCAGACCTTCAGTTTTAGCACGTTGCTGTCAGCTTAACACAGCACTTAACCATTATAAGTTATTTATTGGCCTAATTTCTCATGTTCCTTTTCAGCTACATACATCAAGTCACTGTGCTTGTTTACCTACTCCAGTGTTGTAAAGATGCCTCTATTTTCTTTTCAGAATGAGCACATGGATGCTGCGTACTGCCGTTTCTAGTATACAAACCTACACTCCAAATACAGACAGTGTCTTTTTTTGTCTGATGCTCGTTTGCATAAATATTACATTTCTGATCTTCTTACTATAATGCTCATTAATTAGCTGTTTTCGAAGCAGCACTGTGTTGTTACTACAGTTTGTATTAGTCTTCTGGCAGTGGCAAAAAATGTTCCTTTGGATAAGCAACGGTAGCAAATATCAACTAAATAAAATAAGTTAAAAAAGTAATATTTAAACAGTACAGCTAAATACCAAAAAATTTCTCCCCCTCAACCAACTAAAGAAGTTGTACATACCCCACTGCAATTGTCCTGAAACACAAAGCATTTCACCTTAGTTTCATTACGATAATTACTTACTACAGAATTTTGTCAGAATAGTTCTTCAAAACACCTACCTTTTGCTTAAAGGAGTAAGTGCAACCATCGTGACAAAAAATCCTAAATGAAGTCAAATCAGAACTCCGTTTTACCACATAAAAAGGCATTTGCAAAGAAACTTAAGAACATCTGAAGATGCTCATCTGTGCAGATGTTTCACACAATCCTGTTTTAAGTGTCTGGACGTAAATGTTGATAATTCAAAGATTACAATGCAGTGTTGCAACGACTTGTACTCTGTACCTTAAGGGTGTCATTTCTTCACTGTGCAAACTTAAACCAGCCTACTTTTTACATGTAAAAGATATGAGAAGTGCAACACACAGGAAACGGAGTAATAAATGATGGCATCATAAAGGAATGTACACCGACTCAATAAAATTAATCTTTCTGGACAGCTAACCAAACCACAATGTTCCTTTATTCTTTGCAGAGCAGTTTTATACATGATAGAACTGTAATAATGTGTACATATCAAATGATTTTAAGAGTAACTGAACTCAGTACAGAAATGGTTGAGAGATGTGACTCTGCTTCTATACTGCAGCAGCTATTAAAGATGAGAATACCTGAGAACAAATAATTTGCAACCTGGTCAATGCTGATGGTGTCCCTTAAGAGAAACTGCAATTCTGGGACAAGCTGGCACACTGCTACTTTGTAGCTACAGTGACCAACATCTTGAAAAAAGCACAAGCCACAAGGGACAGAGACCGAAGGAAAAAAAAAGAGCACAATAACAGGATTAACAAACAAAAATATACATCAGTGATCTTGCCGCAAAGTATGTGGCCACACATGATGGCAAAATGAAACAGGATTCTCCAAGTCACACCCCCCCCCCCCCCCAACGAAGTCAGTCAGTTTAGGAGTCCTGTATTACACTGAGCAATGAAGAAAGTTTTAACATCAAGTACTATAGTTGTGATTCAAATGGGCTCTAGGCGCTAATGGTTTGCCACAGCTGTCTTGGCAACAAGCCTTCTGAAAGCAGATCTAAGCTTAGAAGAAAGTTAACTTGTAAAAATAATTCAGTAACTGCAAGACGAGTCTCAAGTACAAACTTGAAGTGTCTGTACTGGTGAATATGCAAATCTACACCTCTGTTAACTGAAACTATAAGTAATGTAAACCTTGTCATCACGATGAACAAAACATGCTGGGGGGATAGGTTCCTGACCCAGAGACTCCTCAGCTCTGGAATAGACTGCCCATACATGTCAAGCAGAGCACATCTTTGGCCCTCTTCAAAAGGAACCTTGATGACTGGATGGGAGATAGGAAATTCACCCCGGGGATCATGTCAGTCACCCTGCTAGACAGGGGCCCAGGGAAGTAAATATTGTGGGAAGAAATAGCCAAGGAATTCTTACGGCTAGGCTTGTATAGGCCCTAGGGCCGACAGTCTAGTACTAACCTATGAACCTATGTATCAGTTTGCTAAACCTTCAGATTTTCTACTATTCTGAACATATTACTTTCTACATTCATTCATACAATACATTCTTTAATCTGCCGAACCCTTTCCTGATAGGTTGTACACAAACACACATTCTTTTTGTATTGGACTTTTTAGGACATTGTGTACACAGCATATCCTAGACATTCTTGTAATGTCATGTGTTAAACTCGATATGTGCTACTTTTCCATGTACAAACCTCTCCGTTACTTTCCTTATTTATTCCTGGACTGCTGCTAAAATGGTGCCTTCATCAATCAATTACCACAATAACCACATTCACACAAAACTTGTCAAGTACCAGTTTTCTTAGAATCAGTATTTGTCGAGTAGTGGGGTGAGGCAAATCACACATGGCAGCATTCATGAAGGTACTACGATATATACACAGTTAATTAAGTGTCTTGGAAGCTTTTGTTACTCAGCAAGCATCATTACACGGTACTGCACGGTCCTTCAATATGAAGTTGTAGCTCCACGAAGGACTGGCCTCATGGCTGTGCTGAATGCTAATGAGGCTTTCCAGGAGAAGAGGCACATGCTAATTAGCTATGTGTTCTCTCACCTGAAGCACCTTCTGGAAGACATCTATACAGCCAAGCATTTCAAGAAAACGCATTTTCATGTACAGCGTACGGCCATCCTCACCGTGATGAGGTAGTGAACATAGCCAAAGGCCATGTTCAACTGCCAAAAATGAACATGGTAGGGGGAAATCACTAGACACCAAGACCTACTGTAAAAGTACCATAACAGCACAGACATCAAAAAGGGCAGCATGGGTGGAAGGAACCACCCACTAATGGGGGATTAATGTTTAAAGTACTGCATCAGCACCAACGTTACTACAGGGTGGGGGCATACACACACTAGAGTGCCATAATGGCACCAGCATTACTACAGGGACAGTTGAGGATACAAACTCTCCAGTGACGTAGAGGCACCAATGTTACTATGGGGACCAAAGGTGGGGGGATACACCAGGAACACTCTGAAGTGCCCTAGGGCAGGGAACAGCATAATGAGGATGGGGGGGGAGTCACAAACACTCTAAAGTGCTGTAACGGCACCACAACTGCAGTACAGGGATTGGGTGGGTGGTGGCAGGGAATAATTTAAGTGCCATGATTATGGGTAGGCAAGCTAGAGTCAGCTCAAGTCAAGTTACAGTTTGAGCCAAAGCTCATCTCATGCTCATTTTCTAGTGAAACAGTAAGCACAGATGTAGCTTTTCTTGACTAATCCACACAGGCTCATAAGATTTATTTATTTATTTCCAGTTTGATTACTGGGGAAGTCCACTGGGCCCAGAGAGACGGTTTTCAGTGGAGGCCCGGGAAGAAAAGCTCCATGAAACAGATCAAAGTAAAGATAACAGTCCAATAAAATAGGGTACAACTGCAAATACATATCAAATAATACAAAGTGTGAGCAATATTGCCCATACTGGAAAAATATTGTGCAGATACATTTTAACAAAGTCACACAGTTAAAGTCAAAGTCAAAAGCTATTTACAGACTGTGAGAGATCGTATGGGAATTAGCTATAGAAGGTTATAAGCCAGCTATATGGTGCTTGGGAAATCAGGAGGATAACCTCCCAGGGGCTTTTAAGAGTTCTAGGTAGGGAGAATGCAGTTACATTTCCATTTGGAGGAGAGGTAGGTGTAAAGCTGTGTTTTGAAGTTGTTTGTATTTGATATTGTCCTTAGTGTGGAAGGGAGAGAATTCCACTTCTTACCCAAGGAGAAGGAGTGGAGAAGTTGTCCAGCAGGATGTTTAGGCTTGTGGATAGTAATCAAAAGTTTTGGTGTTCAGATCTGAGAGTTGAAAGTTTTCTGTTATATTATACATGGTGACACCTTTGTGGGTGGTGAACCAGAGGGCTGGTAACCAATCGTAACACAGGACAATGAATCACTTCTTGTAGCACATAAAAAGCACAAGTGCCTTCTTTGTTTACAATTAGCTTTCTTTTTTTTTTTTTCTTTTTTTTTTTTGTCTTTTGCTGCACTGCTTCTTCTTTTCGGCCTTTTCCAGGTTAGGGGTCGCCACAGCGGATCATCTGTCCGCTCATGATTGGCAGTGGAGTTTTACGGTGTCGTGTTGCCAGCCCGGCACCCAACCTTCCACAGAAGTCACACACATGCACGTACTCATGCCTATGGTCAATTCAGAGTGTCCAATCCACCTACAGCAAGCCTTTGGGATGTGGGAGGAAATCCACGTGACCACAGGGAGGACATACAGACTCCGCACAAAGGGCACACTGCCAAAAAAAAAAAAAGCTGTTGAAAGTTAATGCTGCTTGAGTTTAAATTTGGTTTTCAGTAAGTGAAAAGGTTTGTGCTATGTGGCTCTGGGGCTAGGTCAGTGTCCGTTTCACTGCAGCTGGTACAGATTTTAAAATTGTTACTTTAAATTACACTAAAAGCCACTTATTCAGGGACCTGTTTGTACTTTTTTCCCCAATGTTTCTGCTTTGTGATTCATTTTAGTGTAAAATGCTGGACTGGTGGAGAGGTTTTTTAATATACAAACCAAAAAAAAAATTAATTTCAGTTTTTTCAGAAATGAAAATCATCCCCCTTTTTCCTACCCGGGGTGTATATTGGCCACTCTTGTACGTGATCTTGTGATAGACTATTTCTAAACCATGTGTTGGCTATTATCAAGCCATTTGCCAGACAGAAGTCTAAAATGGCCTCTCCATCATTCATGTTGCCTTATCCATGAAGACCCAGAAAGTCCTCATTATCCTGGTCTCTGTCCCAATAAGTGTATTCAAGTCAACCATTATCAACACCAATTCCAGTTGTCCTGCTTTATCTAGTAGGTCCTGCAACTGATGTCTGAATGCACTCTATTCCTCACTATCACAACCATGCTGTGGGACATAGGCTGAGATTATGAATACTGCCCTATCATTACACTGGAGTCCGATTGCCATGAGTCTGTCATTAAATCTGATTACATACCTCACTGACTTCTGAAGCCTCTCATTCACCACAAGTCCCACACCATTCCCAACCTGTCCTGCTCCTCCTGAGTAGTAGACTCGGGATCCCAAGCCAAGTAGCTTTGCTGTACTGCCCTTCCATCTTATCTCCTGGATGCATAGGATGTACAGCCTCCTCCTTACCATCATGTAATTTACTTCTAAGCAATGTCACGTCAGTGAACCTACAAGGAGTGTAGCAATTCTTAGTTCACGTTTGGCAGGTGGATCAGTTTTACGTTCATCTTATGCTCAACACTGTGACCCAAGAAACCCAAGCTGGATACCTGGATGCCAGCCAGTAACAAAGACAAGAAAATGTCCCTTAGTAGAAACAGAGGTAAATCCCAAAGATGAAATAAGAAATCCAAACTAACGCATAGCTAGACAAAAACAATCTTTTAATGACGCACAAAAAAATCAACATGCACAAAGCAACTCAGACTGAGCGCTTTCACCTACTGTCTGGTGTCATCAGAGTCATATTGGTGCAGTTCAAAATGCATTTAAATGAGAAATATTGGTGCAGTTCAAAATGCATTTAAATGAGAAACCAAATACAGACATCATATCCTGCTAGTTTAACATGTAAAATAAACCTTGTGTATTTAAATCCTTAGCACAGAATTTTTTATTTTATAAAAATGCTAACTAACTGTTAAAATACACACAAAATAGTCTGAATAAGGCAAAATTAGCTACTATGTTTATACAAAAACATAATGCACTAAAACCACAATTCTTACTACTGAGATACTTGTGAATTAAAATGCATTTTCAGCTGATGTTGAAATACACAGCATGTATCATATACACATTTCAAAAATATTTCTTGATGTCTTTCAAATATTTTGCAAACACTAAGCATCCTAAAACAAACTTCTACACATTGGGCCCTCATTTTTAATAATCCAGCCATGGAAATGGACTCAATGCCCGGTTTAACCTTGGCATTTAACCTTATTCGCCATTCCATTTCCTTCACCTGCAAACACAAATCCAAGTCACCTCCTCTGGCATCGATGTATACTCTATTACAAAGAAAATAAACTTTTTGAAATTAAGACAAACTAGACTGTGTGTGTATAAAGCACTAGTTGTTTTTGCATTTCTAATGTCTCTCTTGTGCTCCATAATTCTGACATGCAACCTCCTAACAGTCTTCCTCACATAAAATGCAGGACATGAGGTGCATGTAGCCAGGTATACCACAACTTTGGTGTTACAGTGCAGCGCCCTGGACACCTCAAAATCTTATCGTAATAATGTACTTGAACATACGGTACATCATTAATGAATCTGCATGTTGAACAACTTCCACACTTGTGCATCTTGGATACTAACAAATTCCTAGTCATACCAGTGTCCGTTTCTAAAAACTCTTTGATATTCCTGCCCCTGCTATAAACCACTTTGGGCTCAAGACCAAGTCTATGCTGAAAGTCAGCATCAAGTACACCTTTTCAAACTCTCCTGATACTTTGTTAGACCAGGGGCATCATGATTGTATGGAACAACCACAGCATCAAACTTATTGGTACAATGCAAGTTGGTAACCAAATTCGTCCCACTGAGCTGCTGCCCTTTTTCAGCAGAGGCCGGGGGGGGGGGGGGGGGCTCCACAGTTAAATACTTTCATATATATATATATATATATATATATATATATATATATATATATATATATATATATATAAGTACACAATTTACAATACAGATAAGGTAAAAGCTCCACGGTTATATACACATTTATCAAACAGTACCTTGCTGAAGTAGCAAATGCATAGTATACAATTAAAAACGTCCAGCCATTTGAACCACTGGTTATCAACATGCAATTAAGTACAAAACAAATCTGAATAGTCACAGCAGGTAGTCTGAGGTATTTATAAGTTAGTTTCACAGTACAGCTGTTGTACAAGGATGAGAGAAGGGGGTAGTCAAGAAAGGGAGATACGCGGGAAAGGGGTTTTGCAGTGTGGTCTAAAGAGGTAGTTAGTGAAAGCTGAAGAGGTGAGGCTAGACTGTTCAGGGAGGGTGTTTATTATGCACAACACATTTTAACATGGTTCAGGTTAAACCCACAATGGTTATACTGCAACTCAAATGTCGGTGTCCATTTCATTGCACAAGCTGAAGCAGTCTGCACATTTATAGTAAAGAAATTTCTAGAGCCGGGCTTGCATATATACTGAAGAAACTTCAGATACCTTAAAACTCTGTCCTTAAGTAAAACAGAAGCACTTATTTTGTATGAAGCCATTTTGCATCTTCACAATCAGAATTGTGGAAACTAACTTGGCACAGACATTCTGTTCCATGACTTTCTAACCCTTGGTGGTGGATAGCTGGATTTTTGCACTGTTGGCAGAAACATCAGTGCAAAGTGAGAAGCAGAAAACACAGTGGTGGGTCACTGACTTTAGCAAGATGATGTGATCTGTTAAACCTAATGTTTGCTTGGGGACACTGTGAAGCTTCATTAGAGTGAACAAGGTATGATGTGCTATTTCTGACCCAAGATTGAAAGTCTGTATCTGGGTATTCTGAAAATGTTTTGTTTTTTGCCAATGGATTGGCTAACATTACTGCAGTTTACAGCTTACAAGTGTTGGGAGTACATTACTTGTACAGCTTTTACTGGCTGGTTTATAGTTCAAGCAAAAACACTACAGAGGCCACCTCTACCTGGTGCATATCTACCTGGCAGGGGTCACTGACTTTAGCGGATAAACAGCATATATATATATATATATCTATCTATATCTATATCTATATCTATATCTATAGAGAGAGAGAGATATAGGAACACTACATAATCTCTAAAGTTTGAAATACCGAATTTCAAACTTTTGAGACCATGTAGCTGAAACCCCAAACTACTGAAAGACCAGAAGCGCAAATTTCAAAATCCCTGGTGTTGCGGTATGGGGGAAGGGCAGGTAAGTAACTGTGTTGGTTAGAGGTTTAGTGTGTAAGTGTGTGTTGTGAGTGTGAGCGAGGGGAATGCAGACGTGTGGTGGTGTATTCATGTGTTTGTCTGGGTAGTGCAACCTTGGAGTTGGAATATTTAAGTAGGGGGGTGGGGGGGGCGCCAGGTTAGGTTTGTGTTTTGGGGGAAGGTGTGTGTGCCTGTGTGTGGTGTATGTTGTGTGTAGTTTTTGGTAGTTTGAATTTGTGGTTTTGGTTTTTCGGTATTGTAGTGTTTCGGGTATTTGGTCTGGGGATTTTGGGCATCGGTAGAGTGAGTGTTCGGTATTTAGTAGTGGTTCCATACACACACACACACACACATAAATAAATAAATATATATATATATATATATATATATATATATATATATATATATATATATATATATTTATTTATTTATTTTTTTCTTTAAGAAAATTCATCTGTTTCAAATTTAGAGTAGAGTGCTGACCTGTTTTAAAATGCTTTCATTTTAGAAAGACTGGTTCTTTTAGAACGTGTCATCTTACATTTTTCACAAAACAGGGAATGTAATTTGAAGTATGCTGGATTTCCAGGCTTGCTGCCTTCTCTTAGGAAGAACGCACCAGAGCTGAGTCAAGGGATGGAAGCAGACTTGGATATGTACTGGCAAATTGCTCCCAAGAACTTTGCTATCACAAGTAACTGGTTTAACAGTGTTTTTCTTCAATGTCAGGAAGATGATATAGTATGCTAAACAACAGGTGGGGGGGGGGTGTGCTATATTACACTAGAAGCAGATGTTATGCCATCTTGTTTGCGGTGGATCCATCTGTGAGTACTAGTTATCAATTAGTCTAACTTACAATAGTTAGGAACAGTATTTCAGCAGAAACCAATACTCCAGGGAACTTGGGAATCTGAAGCTTATATTTTCTTCATGCATCCTATTTTTATTTTTTTTTTATTTTATTTATCAGTGTCTGCCAACCTTTGTATATCATCTATACTTGCATTGTTTCCTTTAAAGAACAACAATGGGATTCTGTTATTAAATGCTCAACTTCTCTGTCCTTTTCTCCCTATTTACTGTCTGTGCTATGAAGAAACAACTATACAGCATGTAAACTATTTTACATAGACTGCTTTTCTCCACTAGAACACTGACTTACTGTACTGAGGTGGTTTCATAGGTAGGTACTAGGCTATTGGCCCTAGGGCCTATATAAGCCTAGCCAAAAAATGTACCCTGGCTTTCGCCACCCAAGAAAATTATTTTCCTGTGCCCTTGTCGAGCAGAGCCACAGAAGTGATCATTGGGGTGAATTTCCCATCCAATCATCACTTTCAAAAACTTTTGTCCCACCCTGGTAAAGCTTGCTGCAGTCTCCAATTCACTGATGTCAACACCTATGAATACAGGCAGTTTTCTGGCCAATTCCTTCCCCAAAACAACATTTCCATGACCTTCCTAAAAATCCACCCAAGTTGTGATGTCACAGCTGCCTGGTCCTTTCCCTACCCATAGAGAAAGTAAAGGCTAGAACAAAGAAACAGTACACGAGTCAAGTATCCTTCTGTGGGCAGTCAATCACAGGTGGTAACAGCTCAAATTACCCTTAGCACTTTGTCAGCTAGGGAAGTTAGGTATGAAGGGGGATGGGAGATGAGTCAAAGTAGTACAATTAAAGCTTCACAAAACACTGCAGTTTGGCCACTCTAAAAAGAAGCAGCAGTAAAAAGAACTTTAAAAGTCTGTTCTGTGGCATTTGCACTGTTTGTGTTTTAAGTAGTCACTGAATGGCAGGAAATACTTGAAACTACTGGACTGAAAAGCCAGCAGTGTATGCATGTAAAATCAATGCAGTGACAGGAGCTTCAGGAAGAAATAGCAATACATGGCATTTTTTTTTTTTTTTTTTTTTTTTACAGACAAGCACTGCATTATGGGACAGACTAAACAATCGGAATTATTTCAAGATGCCAAACCCCACGTGGTCAGACTCAAACTACATCTAAAAATATTTAAAAACCTGTAAATAGTCCCAGGGTAGTGTTAAAATGTAGTTAATACCAAACCATGATGAAATAAACATGTTTTTTGAGTCTGCGTGTGCGGTTCTCCTTTAATTGCATTTAAACTTTAAGGTCATCTAGCATCCATTTATTATATTTATGCACCTACCTGATAAACTGTGTAAATGACTACCCTGTTAACAGCTGTGTGGCACATGCCACCCATTACACTGGTTAGACCTACTTTGTAAATGATTACCCTGTTAACAGCTGTGTAGCACATGCCACCCATGACACTGGTTAGACCTAATACCAGTAAAAAATTAATGTGCATGATTTTATAATTAGCTTAATTTAAGAGCTGCAGATAACTGGAAATCCCCGGATTTTCCAAGGTGGTAGCAGTCCTATCGTAGCAGGAGGAGTTGTAGTGAACTGGAGAATTCTGCCAGCTTTCCTTGGGAACTGTGTGCATACAAAAAACACCGTGAAAGGCACTTACTATGGATAAAAGGGAATTAAAAGATATTGGTTTACCGACAGCGTACTGAAAAAGACTCTGCTCTGTTTAGTGACCTGTGCAGTCCAGTCTGGGTGTGGATTTTTGGAAGACCATACTCAGTATAGCAGTACATATTCTGTTTTATGTTCTTGGGGCCAGACTGCATTTTGTGAATTACTGAAAGATTTATGTACACTTTCTTACTTCATCCTTGGTTGGCAATGATGGGATTCAAATCCCATCAGTGTCAACTATCTTGCCACCACAGTGAGTGGCATCCTGTCATCTGGGTGTCTCCGTGGTTGCACAGGTCATTGCCCATTAACACTAGTGGCAGTGGTGTCATAACCGACACTGAAGGAATCCCATCTTAAAACCCAATTGGAGAGTTAAGTGCTGGAAGGCAATAAGTCTAACCTCTGCTCCACTGTGTAGCCAGGAAAAAAGAAAGAGGACTTTACAAACAAAACTGAAAGATGCAAATAAAGTAAAACAAAGAATGTTGTAAAGCAAATCCAAAACCTATATAAAGATAAACATACTAGGTCTTGAACTACAAATCCATTACAGACTATATTCTGCATGTACAACAAAATCACATCATAGGAACGTTCTTTGTGACAGGACTGTGGTTCCCAAAAAACAACCATTTAAACCTCTGACAGTCAGTTCAGCACCCTCAGTCGTTGAGCTGACAAGTGAGCTCCAACAGGGATGTCAACCTTCTTATGGCCACAAGTGGAATAAGGACAATAAAAAGAGTGAAACTCACACCTAAAACATCGACATTGTAACAGCGGTAGGGACAGATATTAGTTGACTAAGACAAAAGTGAAGTCAGATAACCAGGGAGGGAAGTACTCAGCACAGTTGTGCTACATTACTTTGGTTAACGTCTGTGCAGGTGGGTCCTTACAAACGAGGATAATACTGACGGAGGAAGGCCCAGATAACCGTCCATAAAGTGCTGAAGTATCAGCCTTGGACTGATGGACCATTTTTTTTTTGTTTTGTTTTAATATTCATTCAGTGAAGGTGTGCACTGAACTGGTCTGCAGCTCTCACTGGCCAATACTCTATTAACAAAAAGCCAAAGCTGCTGCTTCACCACAGTGTTGTCTATAGCTTCAAAAGGTTTGTTAGCAAACCTGACTACTATGGTGTAATGGGATGAAGCACTGACGATAATCTAGTTCACCCAAGTCTGTCTGCTGGTTTGAGTGGTGGAAAAATACAAAATGGATGGTGGAAGTGAGTAGCAAACACTAGTTCACAGATCCTCAGGGTGGGAAATGGAGGTCCCTGTCAGTTAAATTGTTACCATGAAAGCAGTAGCCTACAACAGCAACAAAGGACTTGGGGGGGCATGGACATAGCATTCCACACCAATGATGGTTGTCTTCTTAAGTGTATGTGGAAGCACATATATGGCAGGGAAGGGGGCATAAGGCTCCCATCAAGATGCTGGGGCTTACATCACTCACCAGGGTGTGGGGTTAGAAATTTAACCAGAAAACTCCTGGTGGCTACTTGATGGATGGCAGGCAACAGATTAGATACATCATTAAGAAAAATAAAGTTTATTAGCAGAAGATTTAAAAGGAGGAAAAAGAATGCAGTTAGGTAAAACAGTTTGCTTAACAGGAGCCCCCAACTTTACCTTTTGTTATTAAGGAGAGAATAGCAGATAAGGCCAATTTGCCCTCATGGAATGCTGTATAGCAAAGTATTTCAAAAACTCTTATGGTGGCGGCACCTACCAGCAGAAAAATGCCTTCTAGCTGAGAAATTTCAAATGATACAGGCAAAAAAAATCTCAGAAGTAGATTTGGTATACTGCTCCAAAACAAAATCTAAGCCCCATTAAGGAAGAGTAACGTTCCTAGAAGGTTTTTCAGCTGTAGAGCCCTCTTTAGGAAAAGGTTAACTATGGAATGTAGATGCAAAGACAGGGTAACAAGGGAAGAAAAGTCAAAACAGCAGGTGCAATACGGCAAATAAAGAGACAACTGAGTTTAGCAAATGGACAAACCAACAAAAGATTGAAGACAGACCTACTGTAAAGGGAACATTTTTCTTGCTAGTGCCATACGATAAACCTCTTGCATTCCAACAAAGATTTACTGGCACTGGTTTTCACCCTGACTGGAACATAAGCATCACCAAAGAAGGAAAATGTGCCCTTAACAGGTAACCAAAGTATCAGTAGCTGAAATGGAACATTATGAAGGCAGGCTGTGGTTCCTTTCTTGTGGCTGAAGGAAAATATCTTCCCTAATGGGCAGGCAGTGATAAGACTGCACTTCTTAACAGGAGAAAGAACTACTACTGCCTTGACCAATGAAATTACTAGAGTTGTCCATAATCATATTAAGAACTCCATGATTCAGGATACTGGATGTGTCATGGGGATCACGTCCCAAGAGCATCTCAGACTCCAGATGTACATACATTAGTCATCAGGACCTGGGTCAGTGGAGGAAGCCCAAAAGGCTTATTCACATTTGCCTGGACTTCCAAATTCCAGCAATGAAGTTCCATGACCAACAAAGAGATCAAACAAAACCTCCATGACCAGAAAATGCTCCAACTACTGCCACTCCAATACTGGTGGGACTTCCTCATGCACAGCCTGACATTTTGGGATACCATGCTGCCTGTGAACAGGTGACCTAAGATACTAAGGAAGGATATGGCCATCAGTGACTGCTGCAACGCAGCCCACTGTAGGAGGGGATCTATCTCTTGCGTCATCTCTAGTGCAGGAAATAATTTTCTCAATTTCTAATATAAGCAAACCAGTGAAAAAAAAAATATTTTCTGTTATGGAAAAAAAACAAAGATCTTTTATTCTTTTGGTTCACTGTCAAATTCAGAACATGCATTTAAAGGATGACTACTGAAAATTACTTCAAAACTGTATCAAGTAAGCAGTTGTCAAAGTAAGGGGAAAACTTGATGCCAAACCCCCCCCCCCCCCATCCGTCCTTGATTCCAGACCCTTGCTGATGAACCGGGACAGTCTAAGAAGACTGCAGGTTATCACACATGCACCACCACTTTGGCAATGGTGCGACATGAAATAGTGGGATATTATTTACACAATCACTTTTGCTTTTAATAAAAGGGGGGTACTGAGTAGTACAGTAGCTCGACTCCTTACTAGCACGCAGACAGTAACTCTTTGCAATGCAGTTTATTCTTGGAACTTGTTCTTAAAAGGCTGTACGCAAAGTCAGTACACATGTATATCAACATAAATTATCTGTTCTCCATGCTTGGCTATGATTCTGAGTAGCTAAATGCTCAGAATGTTTCAGCATGCATCCTTCAGCTCTACATTAACTGCTGAAGCACGCCTTCCCCTCAAGGAACATTGGGATCGAACACTCGGGTGTTATCCCAAGCTTTTAAATCTTAGCTTACTGGAAGATGTGGCAGAGAACTAGCTTCTTATCTTCACTTAAGTCCTTCTCCTGGTTATCATGCACATCTTGACTGAACTGGAAATGAAGCAGTGAAACAGCGTTTCCAGTTTCACAAGATGAGTGGGTTCCACTTCCACTGCAATGTTTTTAAGTGCACTTTTCACAGGATCTCTTAAAGGTTCATACGAGGTTACCAGGCTAATGGCCCTAGGGCCTTTGCAAGCCTAGCCATCATATACCCATGGTCCCTAACTGACCTTCATTAGATTTTAGTCTCAATTAGATTTTTGTCTGTAGTTTGATTTTACTGATGAACACACAACATATCTGAGTAAAAGCAAGCTGCTGAAAATAAAGATTTACTGACACTGGTTTTCAACCTGACTGGAACATAAGCATCACCAAAGGAGGAAATTGGGCCCTTAATAGGTAACCAAAGTATCAGTAGCTGAAATGGAACATTATGAAGGGAGGCTGTGGTTCCTTTCTTCTGGCTGCAGGAAGAGACCTTCTCTAATGGACAAAAGAAGCACAGTCTTGTCATTTCTTTTCGACGTATATATTGGTCCACAATTAACTGTCTACTTAGACAGACGCACACATGCAAATGCACAAATGTAGTAACTATCCTCTTCTGACATTAAGAATTACTAAAAACCTCCTTTCTGTAAACTCTGACAGCAGGTATACTGACTACCACTGAGGCTCAGAAGACTGACCACTGCTTTAAATCTTCTCTCCGTTTACTGTTCAACACTCAATATGATTAGATTTTGAACCTACAACTGTAATTCAGCAGTGGTGTTTGTTTTATAGATTGCTTTTGATTTTGGAACGTTATACTTGTAAGCCATAATTAGAGTCATCAATATCCCTTGGTTCAGGTGTCGTACAAGTCTTAACTCTATATGGCACCTTCCTGGTGCATCTCAGCCATCTTCAGACAAAGATATTTATTTCAGTAATATATATTCATACATGCCGTTATAAAAACAAATTAATCTACAGAATGTTTGATTTGCATTATCCTTTTATACAGAAGGTACAACTCTTCTGTTTCTATATGCTTCTTTGGTTTTGTGCATCAGTAGTGCAGGTTTTTGTTTCTTTTACATTAGTGCTAAGCGTTGCAGTAAAACAACATTTACTATCATACTTGCCTATTATTTATAGTGGTGCTGTATTATTTCTGTCTTTTGTTGTCTCCACTGTGTTTTTTTCATCAGTGAAGCTTAAACTAGTTCTGGGAGGGGGTTGCTGAGCCAGCCCACATCCTAGCTGTTAGTCATTGCCTGAGGTCTAACTTGCTGTAATTCCAGTACAGACTGCATTTCTGTAAACAGCTGGAAAGCTGATAGATTCCAATTCTGCAGGTCAAAGCAAATCTATTTCAAACTGATAAGTACACTTTTTGAAACTTAATTTGCACTGTGCTGTATTTATACACTTGCCCATTATTTATAGTGGTGCTGTATTATTTCTGTCTTTTGTTGTCTCCACTGTGTTTCTCCGACTCACCCTCCCTGTTCTTGTGTTGGTGTTAATCTTGGTGGTTTTGAAACTGCCCACCCGTCTTGTAAGTTTGTATTTGGATACTCCTTCTGGGCCCATCTCATTTGCTCACTCAACTGAGTGCAGTGAGATCATATTGTGATTTCAGGCACGCCTACTGTGTACAAAGAGAACATTTGAGAAGGACAACCCCTGTAGCCTCTTAGTCCTGCTGTGTTCCCTCCCTCAAAAAAAAAAAATTTATATATATATATATATATATATATATATATATATATATATATATATATATATATATCCCCAGCTGCTCTTAGTTGCTGTTCTGCGTGCTGTTACTTACTCTGCGATTATTAGTGCTTGTTAGTAGCCTTCTAATTTAATGCCTTCTGCACTTATTTTTTAGTCATTTGTTAATTTAATTAAACTGTATTTGCCGTAATATTGATACACGTGTGCTGGCCTGCACTGCATTTGAATTGCATTTACTGCTGTTTTAACTGCTTTTCTGTAAAAATACATAAAAAGGGTTGGGAGGATGGCCTAATGGTTAAGGTGTTTGCCTTACAAACACAAGGTGCAGGGTTCGAGTCTCACAAGGGATCATTGGCTAAGCTTAAAATGGCTCGCAAGGGCAGTTAGCTTAGTACTAACCTATGAACCTATAAATAAAATAAAATAAAATTCCTAGCTTGTTTCCTGCCTTTCCTGTAACTTGTCTAGCCCAGATGCAGACTTGCTGTATCCAAGACTGTTTGTATGCTCCTGAGCCCCCCAAGCCTTTCTGTGCTGGGGGGAAGCCTTCTAGCTTATCAGTGGGAGTGGTAAGCACTAGGTAGTCTATCTACCACAGGAGGAGAGAGGTTTCTGGCCCAGAAATTATAGTTTATTGGCCATTTGGGAAGCTCTTCCATCTTTCAACCTTCTGATTCAAAAGCCTGTGTTTGTGCTTCTTTCCTGCCTTTCCTGTAACTAGTCTAGTCCAGGTACAGATTTGCTGTAGCCAGGACTCTGTAAGCTTCTGAGCCCCCCCAAGCCTTTCTGTGTTGGAGGGAAGCCTTCTAGCTTATCAGTGGGAGTGGTAAGCATCAGGAAGCTATCTACCACGGGAAGAGTGGGTTTTGGCCCATAAATTGTAGTTTATTGCCACTTAGGCAGTTTTCCATCTCTTTCAACTTGCTGGCTTAAAAGCCTGTGTTTTGCGCTTGTCCCCCACATTTCCTCTAGTCCAGGTACAGATTTGCTGTATCCACGACTCTTTGTAAGCTTCTGAAACCCCCAAGCCTTTCTGTGTTGGAGGGAAGCCTTCTAGCTTATCAGTGGGAGTGGTAAGCATTAGGTAGCCTATCTACCACAAGAGGAGTGGTTCCTGGCCCAGAAATTGTAGCTACTGGCTGTTTGGGCAGTTTTTCCCCCATCTCTTTCAACTTTATGGTTTAAAAGCCGCACTTGCGCCGTTTCCCACCTTTCCTGTTACTAGCCTAGTCCAGATACAGAGTTGATGTATCCAGGACTGTTGGTAAGCTTCTGAGCCCCGCAAGCCTTTCTGTGTTGGAGGGAAGCCTTCTAGTTTATCATTGGGAGTAGTAAGCACTAGGTAGCCTATCTACCAAAAGAGGAGTGGTTCTGGCCCAGAAATTGTAGTTTATTGGCCGTTTGGGCAGTTTTTTTCCATCTCTCTCAACTTTCTGGTTTTAAAGCCTGTGTTTGTGCTTGATCCCCACCTTTCCCGTAACTAGTCTAGTCCTGGTACAGATCTGCTGTATCCAGGACTGTTTGTACGCTTTTGAGCCCCCCAAGCCTTTGTGTTGGAGTGCAGCCTTCTAGCTTATCAGTGGGAGTGGTAAGTACTAGGTAGCCTGTCTACCACAAGAGGAGTGGTTCTTGGCCCAGGAATTGGAGTTTATTGATCATTCAGGAAGTTGTCCATCTCTTTCAACTTTCTGGTTTAAAAGACCACATTTGTGCTGGTTTCCCAACTTTCCTGTAACTACCCTACTGAAAAGCCTTAAATGGATACAAGCCTTCTAGCTTAAGAGATACTTTGGAGTAATTGAGTATCATTTTTCTATATTTTCTTGCTGTACTCAACTGTTTTCCACCTAAACGCTGATTTTCCAGCACTTATTGGGATTTAAAAGCTTGTTTTTTTCACATATTGTACCTATTTGACTGCCTGCACTTTTAAAAAGTTGTTTTTTGTTTAAATAAATTGTTTATCTGTTGTAGGCTACACACTAAAGTGCGATAGCCTTTTCTGATCGCATGTAGTCATTTAAAGCTGTTTTACGTGTACTTTTTACTGTTTTTGCCTCATCTTTTCAAAAAAAAAATGAGGTTTCCCGCCTTTCTAAGCTAGTATAGTCCAGTTTTCAGGCTATTCCTGAATTCAGGGCTGTGTTACAAGTTTCTGAGTTGCCCATACCTTACTTGGATAGAGGGAAGTTTCTCTGTTCACCTGTGAGAGAGGGGAATTTTGAGCAGCCATCTGTCCCTGGAGGAGTGGTTCCGGCCCAGAAGTTAGTAGTTTAAAAACCGCGTTTGCACGGTCTTGTGCGCCTGGCAGCACTGGTTAGCTAGGGTTAAATTATTCCCGGCTCCACAAAGTCTCCTCTTCAGTTTTTCACTTGAAATTAGTCTAATTCTCAACTTAAGCACTCAAAAAGCATCCTACAGTCCAGCACTTGCTCAGACCTAATAGCAAGCACTAATATACCCTGACACTTGACTGCCCAGCAGGGCAAGGCTCTTTATCCACCCCTCACCAACCAAGCGCTCTTTATCCACCCCTCACCAACCAAGCGACTAAGCAGCTCACCCTACTATTCAGGCATGACCAAAGGGCAACTTCAGGTGTACTCTCCAGTCCAGCTGGTGAATCTGGGTATCCTGAGGCAATGTTACAACTGCCTCGTACACAGACAGCCCTCTCCTCCTACCACAAAATACTAACATATACGAGAGATGCAATTATACAGCCAAACTGGAGGCTAAGGTCTCCACCCAAGACTGGAACAGACAGTCATGAGAAGGTTAACACTTGCACCATACCTCCAGCCTCACATAGACCTACTAAACCAGCACTGGCAAAAAATACACAAATACACAAAATCATACTCGGAGGCTCTAAATAAAAACCTGCAAAAGCATCGGAGCGCTCCAAACCAGACACCCACAAAACCTGCACCTCCCTTCACAAACCAGACAACACATAAAACAAAAAAATCAATGTGCCGAACAATCACAGCCCTTAAGGCGAAATAACATACCTAACACACTAGTAATAGGCGACTCAATAGTCAGGCACACTGCCTTCCCACTCACTAGACTGGACAAGGAGAAGGTTACTGTTAGCTGCCTATCGGAAGCTAGAATCCGCCACATAACACAAGCACTCAGGTCACTCCAGAACAAGTACAAATATGACTGTCATTGTTCATGTTGGTGTGAATGACCTGAAATGTACCTCCCTGGACTACATGAAGAGAGACATGGAAGAGCTCTCTGATCATGTAGCCCAGGCAGGTATGACACTGACCCTGAGTAGCATCCTGCCCTCACCAAGAATACCTCAGTATAAAGAAAAAAATATCAATTTCAACAACTGGCTAAGCTTCTAGTGTCATTTAAAGGGGATCCAGTGTCTGTCAGCCTGGGATGACATGCTCAACAAGCCGCGTTGCTTCGCAAAGGACTGCTTGCACCTGTCACCCCTTGGCTTTCGAATACTGGCCAAGGCTCTTGCTGCCCCCATAGTGCCTTTTTTAGGCAAGGCTCAAAATTCAAACCCACCACCTTAAACAGCACAAGTAAAAAAATGAGGGTTATGCTACTCAACGCCATGAGTTTAAGTCTTAAAATGCATGTGCTCAAAGCACTCCTAAGTATGGAGAACGTCGACATCTGCAGCAACTGAAACCTGGCTCAAGGCTTCAGAGAGCACCCCAGCACTATTGGGCTACAACTCATACCACACATTTCAGCCACAGAACACGGACCGAAACACAAAAGGAGGGGGTGTATCCATATTCATCAAGGATACTCACACCTCCAGGTTAGTGGCGCAGCACGATACCTCTGAGATCATCCATGTGCAACCAACAATGGGCAAATCTGCAATGCAAACTGCAGCCAGCTACAGATCACCCTCCATGACCCAGGACCACCACTCCGCCTTTCTGGAGACAATGGAAAACATGAAGATCCTACCAAATACTCTGATACTGGGCAATTTCAATTAACCTACCATTAACTGGGAAAACTACTAGAGTACAAACTCCCAGGCTCAGCGCTTCCTGGAATTTATCAACTCAAATGCCCTGGATCAGCTGGTAAACTCCCCTACCAGAGGCCACAACATATTGGACCTGGTCATCACCAACATGGGAGACGGGTGTTCCGTACCGGAGGTCAACCAGTCACTGGTTAGATCAGACCATAAACTAATCACCCTGGATGTCCACACCCCACCACCACCCCCAACCAAGGAAACCACAGTGATAAACTTTTCTAAAGCAAACTTCACCTTACTTAAGGCAGAGGTGGCAAGTTTCACAGCCCCCACGCTAAAGGATAACACAGCCCAAGATGCAGAATCCTTTACAATTGCACTCTATGAGCACCTACATGGATGCATGGATCGTGCCATTCCTAGCAAGACCAAGACTCACTCCCCTAAGAGAAGGAACCCAGTCTGGTGGACCCCTGCCATAAACAGGTTATAAAACAGGAGGAGGAAACTAGTTCAGAAAAAAAGCAAATCCCAAGAAGGAAAGACATCCTTGATCAGTATCAGTAAGAAACTAAGGTCCCTCATAAAATCATCCAAAGCTAACTTCGAAAGAAAAATAGCCAAGGATTCGAAAGATAACCACAAAGCCTTCTTCAGCTATGTCAAGAATCTAAGTGGCAACTCGCAGATATGCTCTGAGCTAGTGCAAAATAGCACAAAATCTACTGAACCTACTGATATTGCCAACATACTGACAGATAGATTCAGTGCAAACTTCACCTCCCTCTAACCTTCAAAAGGGCCCACAACAATACCAGAAAAGTGTAGTGTCCCAGAAATCACAGAAGCACAGGTGAAAACAGCCCTTTCAAAAGCCAAAAACACAGCATCAGTGGGGCCAGATGGTATCCCAAGCTACGTCTTGCACGAACTACAGAATGAACTAACCCCCCACCTAAACACGCTGTTCAACCTTAGCCTCTCCACAGGCTACGTGCCCACAGAATGGCGCACGGCAACAGTTATTCCGCTCCACAAAGGAGCGGCCACAACTGACCCTGGTAACTATCGCCCCATAAGCCTGACTAGCCTGGTCTGCAAGGCTATGGAGCGCATCATCATGAAACTCAAAGACATTGGGAACCTCCAAACACTTGACCAGACCCAGTTTGAATTTGTTAAGGGCAGATCATGCCTACTAAACCTGGTTGACTTCTTTGAGACGGTCACCAAGGCCATAGACTAGGGAAAGGTGGTTTACACAGCTTACCTTGATCTCGCCAAGGCGTTCAACACCATTCCTCACTCGGGTATTATAGAAAAACTCACCAGCCTGAACATAAACCTCTACGTCACAAGATGGGTTGCCAACTGGCTTACAGACAGAACTCACACGGTAAGAATAGCGAGCTCCAGGTCAGACTAAACCAGTCACAAGTGGTGTCCTGCAAGGTTCAGTTCTTGGACCCCTACTGTTCAGCATATATTTCTCAGAAGTACAGGCAAACACAGGAGGACTATGGCTAACCAAGTTCGCCGATGACTGCAAACAGGGAGCCATAATTGACTCTCCAGCTGACACGGACATCCTTCAAAAAGACCCTACTGTGACAGACACCTAGTGTCAAAGTCATGGTCTCAAGCTAAATGCTAAAAAATGCATAGTCATCCCGTTTGGGGAAAAACAAAACACACACGAATTACCACATAGGCGGCAGCCCCCTTAATACAGAAGAGGTAATAAGAGATCTGGGGACCCAGGCAGATAGTAATCTCTCCTTTGACAATCGTATTGCCAAAGTACTTAGGAAATCCTTTTATGTGGCCCATCTAACTACTAAGGGGTTTGCATCTAGAAATAAAGAGGTTATAGTGCCCCTCTAGTCGTTACTCATCAGACCCATCATAGAGTACAATGCCCCATTTGGGATGTACCTCACAAGACACCTCCAACAGCTGGAAAGACCACAACTAGTCACTATCCCCACAAGAGGAGAGAACATACTTGATCTCATCATCACGAACATGGGAGCACAATGTTCAACGCCAGAAGTATACCCCTCACTGGTGAGATCTGATCACAAACTAATCTCGCTGGAGGTCCTCATCCCGCCCCCACCCGAAATGAAAAAGACCACAGTAAAGAACTTCTCGAAAGCCGACTTCACACTTCTAAAGACTAGTGTGGTCTCCTTTAAGGTCCCTGAGCCGGTGGTTAACATTACTCAAACCACTGAATCATTTACAAATGCCTTCTACCAGCACCTGCAGGGCTGCATGGATCAGGCAATCCCAAGCAAAACAAAGACTCTTTGTACCAAAGGCAAGCATCCAGTCTGGTGGACCCCAGCCATAAACAAACTCTACAACAAAAGGAGAAAGCTACTACAAGATAGAGCAAAATCCTTAAAAGGTAAGACACCGCTGATCACTATAAGTAAACAGCTAAGAGCTCTCATAAAATCATCCAAAGCTAATTTTGAGAAAAAAATAGCTAAGGACTCTAAAGACAACCATAAGGCATTCTTTAGCTATGTCAGAAACCTAGGAGGAAACTCCCAGATATGCTCAGAATTAGTTCAAAATGATGTGAAGATTACTGATCCTACAGACATTGCCAACATACTGGCTGACAGGTTCAGTGCAAACTTCTCCCCACCCTCCCCTCCAAAGGAGAGATATATATACCAAATGATTGTAGCCCCCAAACATCTCTAACGCTCAGGTGAGAACTGCTCTCTCCAAGGCAAAGAACACAGCATCCATGGGACCTGATGGTGTCCCCGGCTGTGTGCTCCATGAACTCAACGAGGAATTAAACCCACAGTTAGGACAGCTGTTTAATCTTAGTCTCACCTCCGGATACGTACCCAGGGAGTGGCGCACAGCGACTGTGGTCCCACTCCACAAAGGCGGTGCCTCCACTGACCCTGGAAATTACCGTCCCATTAGCTTGACAAGCCTGATCTGCAAAGCCATGGAGAGGATCATAATGGATCTCATAAATAAAGACATAGGAATTTGCAGACTTTGGATCCAACCCAGTTTGGCTTTGTCAAAGGCAGATCATGCCTTTTAAACTTGGTTGACTTTTTCGAAACAGTCACCAAGGCCATTGACGAGGGAAAGGCAGTCCATACAGCCTACCTAGACCTGGCGAAGGCTTTCGATACAATACCCCACTCGGGTATCATTGAAAAACTCATCAACTTAAAGGTAAACCCATACATTACAAGATGGGTTGCAAACTGGCTGAGTGACAGAACCCACAGGGTCAGAGTTGCTGGCGCCATGTCAGACTCTAAGCCTGTCACAAGTGGTGTCCCACAGGGCTCAGTCCTGGGCCCACTCTTGTTTGGCATCTACTTTTCTGAAGTACAAGCAAACACAGGAGGGTTATGGCTGACAAAGTTCGCAGACGACTGCAAACTGGGCGCCGTAGTTGAAAACACATCCGACACAGATATCCTTCAGAAGGGTCTCACAGAAACGGATAACTGGTGCCAGAGCCATGGCCTCAAGTTGAATGCCAAGAAATGCATAGTCATACCCTTCGGGAAAAATAAGGCTACCCCTAGCTACCATATAGGTGGCAATCCCCTGAACACAGAAGAAGTTATTAGGGACCTGGGAACCCAGGTTGACAGTAGCCTTTCATTCGACACTCATATTGCTAAAGTAGTTAGGAAGACCTTCTACATTGCCCACCTTATCATGAAGGGATTCACATCTAGATCAAGGGAAGTCATAGTCTCCCTGTACTCATCACTCATCAGACCAATGATCGAGTACAATGCCCCATTCGGAATGTATCTGACCCGACACTTGCAGCAGCTGGAGAGGCCACAAAAGTTCCTCACCAAAAGGATAAAGGGTCTCAAAAATCTGTCTTATGCTGCCCGACTGAAAGAACTCCAGTTATATTCAGTTGCATACCGTTTGCTCAGAGGTGACCTATGCCTGACATACAAGGCCATGTCAAACCCAGATTTGATGAATATGCTTCATCTCAAAAAATCTAGATCCCTCAGAGCCACAAGGGCGGGTGACTTAAACCTCGACACGGTTATTAATAGGACGTGCTGGAGGGATAGATTCATCACCCAAAGACTCCCTATGCTGTGGAACAAAATCCCAGTTTATGTGAGGCAGAGCACCTCGATGGCCTTGTTCAAGAGGAATCTTGTCCAATGGATGGGAGATCGCAGATACACCCCAGGGGTTACCTCAGTGTCACTGCTCGACAGAGGCACAGCTAAATAATGGGCATAGTTTCTCCAAACTAAGGGGTGGCATAAGCCACAAAACTATGGGCTAGGCTTATAAATGCCCTCGGGCAGATAGCCTAGTACGAACCTATGAACCTAAAAGCACCTCACCAAGAGGATTACTGGCCTCAAACATATGTCCTATGCAGCCTGATTGAAAAACCTCCAGCTGTACTCCGTGGCATATCGCTTACTCAGAGGTGATCTCTGCCTGACTTACAAAGCCATGTCAAACTCAGAAATTGATGGACATGCTCCACCTAAAGAAATCCAAGTCACTGCGAGCCACGCACTCTACTGAGCTAAACCTCGCCACAACAATGAATAGAACATGCTGGAGGGATATATTCCTGTCACAGAGACTTCCCATGCTTTGGAGCAAAATTCCTAAATACATTAGGCAGAGCCCTTCACTAACACTCTTCAAGAGAAGCCTTGACGAGTGGATGGGTAACAGAAAATACACCGCTGGGATCACTTCATTGGCTCTGCTTGACATAGGCTCAGTTAATTAATCAATGGGGAGGCGAAAGCCGACACACTCTGGTTAGGCTTAAAAATGCCCTCAGGCAGATAGCCTAGTACCTACCTATGAACCTACATATGGCTGAAAATACCCAAAGTGAAATGTGCTTCCAATGTAATTTTGCAGAAAGCTTAAATAACAAATGATTCCTTTCCTGCAATGGCTAAACACAACCCAAGGAGATTAAGACAAGAAATCTAACCTTCTTTACTGCACTACCGATAACCCAAACTAACTTCCCTGCTAAACACAGACAAGACATCTGCAACCATAATAGGTGGGTGGCTTAATATTTGGCTTCTGGCTCATTACATTAATAATAAATAGTAAACAGTCCTGTAGCCCAAAATGACAGAGTGAAGCTAAGGAACGTAGACAACCTACAGAAACGTACTAAACCATAAACATCCAGTAATGCTGCCATCACAAACGTCTTTCAACAGAACATGCTGCAGCTTCCTTCAAAAGGTATTCCTGAGCTGCAGACTACATTTTCACAATCCTGACTCCAAAATTATGCTAGAATTTTCATGATCTCTTCAAATCTTCATTAACAGGTGCTCTTATGTCTGTAGTCCTCACCTTTCCTTGTAAGCTTCTTCAGTTTTTCGTTTCCTATATAGTTTTAAACCATTTCACTTATGTTTATTTTATATGCTGGCAGAACTCAGGTTTGTGTGATCTACTCACACTAAATGGATAAATCTAGATTAATAGCTTCATATGACATGGTACTCAGAAATTACGGAGCCTCAGTCAAGACTACTCCAAGAATGGCACTTTGACTCAAAATCCATGTAGAAACTTTAGGAACCTCAACAGAATAAATGAAGGAATTCAGGGGACAAGATAATGAAGGATACAAAACGGAGATCCATGCATACCTCTAAACAACGTAATACAGTATACAAGTGAAAGGAACCCATCTCTGTGGCATATCCAGCCAACGTGGGCTTACTTAGCAGACCAGGTGATGTAGAGGCTCGCTGGGAAAGAGGAATGACGAGGCACAACCTGCTCGTCACCCTCTGGGGGAATGAAGAGTTCATGCCCTCAAATGTGGACTATATATAGAACCCCGGCTGGGAGCAGATCACGGTGTACTGCCTTCAAGAAGGGATGAAAGAGAGGATGCCTCTGCTTAAAACGGAGAGACACACCATGCATATGCTCACTGCATTCTAATGCCTTGGGGCAAAGTAAGAATGCAGAGGGGAAGTATTATGGCTTTAAAACACAGTCTCCAAGTGGATGATAGCACTTCTATGGTTTACCCCAAGGGAGAATGACTGGATCATAGGGCTTTTGCCTCTTGGGGGTCAGGGATGAATTGGACAACCAACAAGGCAGAAGGAAGGCTCAATGGTCAGCGGAGACCTGCAACAAATAAATAAAAATGAAATATAATCCAAACAACCGGAGTTCTGGATGCATATCAACTAAATATACATGTTGAATGTGTTAAGTGCATACAAATAAAAATCCCATTAGCCATAGTATGTCTCTGCACCGAGGCACTTCAATCTCCTCTCATGCAAAAAAATTAGGTCCTGATGGGAGGTGAGAGAGGTCAGGAGTGACTCCCAACTTTTGAGATTGAGCACAGGCACTAGTGGCTACTGATAGCCGTATCAATTGATTTCACCTAATTTAAGCTGAGAGTTTGTCTGTTGTAAAATTCTGAATTCTTTTTATGTACGTATATACACACACACACACACACACACACACACACACACACACACACACACACACACACGTGTATTTACTCATGCACACACACGTGTGTGTGTGTGTGTGTGTGTGTGCATAAATACACACACAATATTTTGGGTGTGTGTGACACACATAGATACAAATATATTTATAAAAACACAAAAGCACTTAATTTTCTTTTGAAATCCATTTGCGATTTTGATGTTTTTATTGTTTCTGAAGTTTCACAACACCGGGAACAGGTGAAGTGTTTGAAGTTTTACACTTTAGCAATAATCTAAGACTGGATGAAGGATCACCCAGGATAGACTCATGGTTAGCATGGTATGATCATGAGGGAGAAGCCAGAGTGATTAAATAAAGCCAACTGTAGGTAAATCCTGTAATGATGACATCCAGTAGTGAGTTACTGATACAATGACATTAACAAAGAAATTACTTCCCTTTCTTAAATAATGTCTTTACACAAGGGGTCTTTAATCTTCTTCTGCATTGTCTTATTTGCTGATGTACTGCGAATGTTTATGGTAATTACATTGCCACACTTGCACATTAAAATCAGTCCAGTACAAGAGAAGTGACAAAGACATCTCTGTTGATTTTTTTTTAAACTATTACAAAAAAAAAAAAAAAAAGGTAAGTGTGCTACAAGGGACCATGCATGGAGAAAATCAGGTATGTTTGTGTTTCTTTAGTTTTGCAGACCACACCTAATTTCTCACATTTTTCTCTGTCCCCAGCATATGGCAACTGAAAGCCATGATGTTCAACAGCTCAATGGTACTTCATCGGCCAGTCTTTTTTTCACTGGTATGTGTTCCGTTTACAACAGGCACGCTTGCTTGGGCTGTTCAATCAATGTATTCAAGTCTGAAAAGTAATTATCCTTTATTATATAATTAATAAAGGTTTATGGATAACATTTTTAACATCTTTAAAGATAGCTCCTGTTTCAAGTACCAAGCCTAAATAATCTTTGAACATCAATACTTTATCTTTTACGGTTCCAAGCACAGTGCAGTGCCAGGAAAATAATCCTTGTTAGTAGAAAATCCTACTGCCAAAGGTTGTCTTTATGGAATATTACAAATGCTACAACATAATATACTAAAAAAGGAAAACTGTCTGTCACAATAACTAAAATGCATTTGATATCCAAGAACAAAGGAAACATGAATATAGATAAGATATCCAAACTCAATTATCTTACCTCAATAGTAACCCCAAAAGCTTTAACACGTGCATCAAGAATCTGACAAAGAAAAGGGTCAATGTTGACTGGGTCAGGTAAAACTTTCCATTATAGACTTAAAAAATGGTTTGAACTCAAAAGTATGTAAGAGAAGATGTAAAGGGAACAATCAAAACCCTAAAGGAAAAAAACTCTTAAAAAAAAGTAGCTGAGCCATTTACTCAGTAACTGCTTGCAGCAAGAGACACCAGGAGAAGGGTAATCCATGGACAGGTTTGTGGTAAAAGGGGAATAGTCAATTACTCTGGGAAAGTTTCATATGCCAAGCTGTCCCAGTCTTGCCAGCCAGAGCGACTGGTGCCATTACATCACTTTTTAAAGCAGCCAATCAACCAGCATGTTTCTGAGAGGAAAGCAACACAGACATGGGAAAACATACAACTCCACAAAGACCATGACCGGAGATAAAGGACAAATGTCAAGACTTAAAACTACGGGCAGAATTTTAACCACTGACCTGTTGAGTGCTCTCATGTCTAGACAGGGCACTCAAAGGAGCAACAGCTGAATGAATGTGTCAGTCCACAAAGAGAAATACATCTGGGCATGGGGAAAAAAGTAATTATTTTCAAAGAGACATGGGGGTGGACAATACAGACTGGCTATCCCAACGTTTTCTTAGAAAGACTAAAAATAAAAGTGGGTTAGAGAAAAGAAACTGAAGCACATTCAAGAATTACCAGATAACAACACCACTGTGACAAAAGGAGGCACTGCCAGCACAGCTAGCTTGGATTTTGTAAATAGTACATCACTGGGTGAATATTAACAAAACAGCACTGTGATGAAAGGAGGCACTGCCAGCACAGCTAGCTGGGATTTTGTAAATAATATATCACTGGGGAATATCCAAATGATTTCTACAAGATGCTTGTGTTACAAATGTATTAGAACAGTAGGTCATGTGTATATCAAACTGCTTTGTACATACGTGTGTGTTGAAAAGGTATTTGTAAAGTGCTGTGTTTGAAATGTAACCACAGTATGCCTACTGCACAGTACAGAAATGTACATGCACTATTGTAACTGTTTAAATGAATATGTTTTAACAGAGGAAACTGGAGGGTTAACCTCAGTCCAGCAAACTTTAGAAAAATATCTGAAATTAAATCACTTTATAGGGTAGCCCATAAAGATGCTATCCCTCAGGTTTCAATGCAGTCAGAGATGCAAAGTCTGTACTAGGAAGCTTTCTGTATTGTCTTTGGGGTGAATTAACTGCCACTCATGAAGAGTGGAAGTGGTTAGTTGTTTTATTACCTCCAGAAGCTCAACAGATGTGAGAAAAAGCCCTAGTGTGTGTATTTTTATGGGTAGGTGCTAAATACTGCCAGCAATGGGGGGTTTGCCTGGGAACTAGAAGTCAGATGACAAAAAGTAATGCCATTCTGCAAGCTATCCCAGCAGTAATATTTTAGATATTATTTTGAGACGTCTCTGAGTGAGACAGAGCATTCTATATTCTGTCTTGGACCCGACAACATGAGCCATTCACCACATCTTCTGCCTTGCTCTAGTAAGTTACTTGGGAATAGTATAATTCTCAGATTCAGTCATGAATATAATGAAGCTTGGTTTATATATTTTTATTTGTCTGAGCCTGTCATGCAATGTTGCTTTAAATATTTCTTGTGATTTTGAACTCTGAAGTCACTGTGAATATATACTTAGTATTTCTCGTTTTTTTATTATGCATTATTAAACATATTTAAACCTTTTATTGTCCCTGATCTTAGTACAGGTATTTAAGTTTTGAGAGTACTTGCATATTTATTTGGTGACACTGTGTGAGTCACTCCTAACAGCCTTGCTCTTGGTCAAATTATCATTTGTATTATTAATATTAATATTACACAGTAAGATTGGACACCCTTTAAGGGCCTTAAAGTAGCAGTCAAGGGGCTCTGGTGGCAGTGGTAACTACCTTATGGTCTGGACAAAAGGGGACATAGCTATTAAACCTGTCTGCCTTTCCCAGGTGTGCGCGCGTGTAAATCAAATCTCAGAGTTTGTGTGTCAACTACTTGGGCAGGGACACAAAGCACTGTTTGGACATAGTGTTAGAGGACTTGGCTTGGAACCCTGGCTAAGGGCTCAACTTTATAACTGTGCCAATAGGGAGTCTTATTGGGGATCTGGAGAAAGAGGAACCAACCCCAAACTGACTGTGGTCTCTGTGTGCTCTTAAGGGAAATTGCACTTGATGCATAGACCTGCATCTGGAAATACCGTGTGTGTACTTGTTATCCTCCCAGTGAATGCCCCCCCCCCCACCAAACAGGTGCCAGTGGTGAGGGATTAAGGCTCCTTGATTACTGGCCCAGTGGTGGGATATCCACGTCACATATTGGTTGGCAGTGGTGGGACGTCACAAGCACAAAGGAAGGAGACAAGAAAAACAATCTCCTTTCAAGTAGGAAATGAAGATCTGACGGTGCAGTAGCATTAAAAATATACCATGTACTTAGCAGATATGCAAGACTATCAAAATCTTTTGCCAAGAGCCAAAACAGAATAGACAGTCGGGAGCACTTCGAAGAACAAGGGGAATTCATGTTTATTGTAATGCTATCATTGCTACTGACTGGGAGGAACAAGTCTCACAAAACTATATGAAAAAAGAAATAACTTTTTTGGGAAGAAAACACACTGGTGGATTACTGAAGACAAGATAGGTTACATAAACCCACATATCTGTCATATGCAAAAACACTTAAAGTGCACTGGAAAGCTACAATTATGAAAAAAGGAATTTGGGAACTAGACAGGCAGACAGATTATGAGATTTTAAAAACAAATTACTTACTTTGCCTACCTCACAGTTAATCCACAACAGAAGAAAAACATGCATGTACTTCTGCACAAGGTTAACACTGTGAAAATCCAACAATGGATGACACTAAAAAGGGAGGGAAAACGCCTATATACAATTCAGAGGGTGGCAGTGAGGAAAATGCAGTCACCATTCAACCCACCTCCCTTCATATTCTTCACAAATTTCCAAAAATGATAAAAAGCACAAAAAGGCCCAGTACATGAAATACAGGAACAAGGATAAATACGATAGAAATAAAGATTTAAAATATGGTCTAGAAAATACAGCATAACACCATCTGCATGGAGGCAGAAAGGTAAAACGCTGCCTGCTCCTTAGATTGCCCACATTAGACTAGTAGTGCAAGTGCCAACAGGACCAGGCCAAGTTGAGCCTAGACACCCATACTGCAAAGAGATGTACCACTTTATCAGGAGGTTGGAAAAGTGCTTATGCATCTCCAAGCCTCCCAAGGTCAACGATTCTGGAGCTCACAAGCTGCTGAGGGGCTGGGGATAGGCCAGTATTATGCAGGATCTGCCTGCCCCATAACAGTCTCTTGTCCCCATCAGGGAATGAATGAGCTGGAGGGCTCCTGCCCAAATGGATGAATAAATCAGTCAAGCTGGGTACAGGAGAGGGAACCTAAGGATTATAAAAAGACAGCATAAGGAATGGCAAATGGTAACCTCTTATACAAGCAGAACAAGTAACTGTGGTACTGTTTATAAAGTAGTATACATATCGCATGCTAGATAATGGCTATATGGCTACAATGTGTAAAGCCAGACATACACCATGTAAACCCTGGTGTGCATATTACCACTTAAGGAGGCAACACCCTTACCAGTACAAGGGCACCAAATCACCCAGCATCTGACACAAATGAAACCAAATGGTAACAGTAAACAGAAAAAAAGGGTTTGCAGTGAAGTATGCTTATTACATTAGTAGCTTACTACATTAATAGGTACGCACTTAAAGGCTTCCAATGTAAAGATGTGGACCCGTTTCCTTACTTAGGATGCACACTATCCAAAAAAGGAGAGGGGCAACAGTCTAAAACCCAAGGAACAATTTTAAAAATGCTTGCAATATCCCACGCACATACTTCGTGTTCACTATATTCATTCATTCACTGTCTAGTATCTTCTTTATCCCTATCGGGATCATGGGCAGCCTAAGCCCATCCCGTTAAACAACAACCTAAAGTAGGAATAGAACCTCTGTCTACTTTAGAAAGGAATTTTACCTATTTGCCAACTTGTCAGCCACCCAGAATGTCCGCTCTCATTGGCTGCGAGTAGTGCCTTGTCTTGGTCTACTGTGCCCACCAGAGATCAGTATTTTGCCCTTTTGCTTCAACCTTGCACCTACGGACAGTTTCTCTAGCTGCTTTAATAAGCAATGTTCCAACTTGTTGCTCAAGAACATTTGCTTTATGGTTCTAGTACGAAGACAGAAGCTGTAACGACAGGAACAGGGATGTCTAGTTCAGCTGACACATTCTAGCTATTTGTTAACATGTCAATCATATGACCCGTGTGTCATTAAGGAAGCTTTTTTTCTTGGAGCACAATGCCAAATGGCAATGCTTAAACTGAATTTCATTCACTAGCTGAAATCACTGTAGTGGTTAAACAGTTCTGCTGTGACAGGGCTATAAGACCAGATACGATGCACCAGGAAATGTGGAAAGCACTTGATTATAGCTGCATGGTTGTGGTAAACATATTTCTGCAATGTTGCACCTGAACTGCAAACTGAGATAGTTGTCTCAGTTTCAATTAGGATGTGGGGTGTTGTTCCAATTACTGAAGGACCATCGTATTACTCAAGTCACATTAGACACGTGTATGCCAGGGTGATGGCTAGTGCCCAATAACTGAGCATCTTATTCAAAAGGATTTAGTGTCAATTCCACCCAGGCCATGTAAGAGTGGATCAACTGTTTATCCACATAGGTAAAAGAAAAGTCATGGGAGTTTGAAATTACTGCCAACTTGTATTTTGTGAACCCAGAAAAGGCACGACAATGTCTCCTGAAACATCTTGTGGGGAGGGCAACAGTATGTGGTCCCAGAGTTGCAGCTAAATACCATTAGGTTCCTGTATGGGTTGGGAGAGTGGCCTAATGGTTAAGGTGTTTGCCTTACAAACACAAGATGCAGGGTTTGAGTCTCACAAGGGATAATTGCCTAGGCTTAAAATTGCTCACAAGGGCAGTTAGCTTAGTACTAACCTATGTATTAGACTATACAGACCAAGTCCATAATCACAGCATTACTTGCAATATGTTGAAAGCTGCAGCAGGACTCTGCCAATAGGTGTGTTGTCTAACCCCCAGCCCGGTCTGGCTTTCATAGAGAATATCTAGGCAGAGCCAAAGTCACGGTAGCATCGCTCCGAGAAATTGTTGTTTGCAGATGAATTTATTAGCCTCAAGTGAACAGGATTTCAAAGTGCAATTCACAGCTGAGTGTGAAGTAGACATGATGAAAAACAGTATCTTCAAATCAGATGTAATAATCTCTACTACAAAGAGCGGACTGCTCTCTGCAGGTGAGGGGGGGAACTGGCTTCCTTAGATGAAAAAGCTGACATGTCTTGAGGTGCTGTTCATGAGTGAAGGTAGACAGGGATCAGGAGAGTGACCAGAGGATGGGGGTGGCAGTCTGTGGAAAAAGGGTAAGTACTTTGACAATCTGGAAAAATCTCAAGCAAGTACAGTCACTGGTCCTTCATGGTCCGAGAAGTTATTTGAAGTAGTTTGAGGATGCTCACTGGAGACTTTTCATGGCAGGTGCAGCAAGCAGGAAGCACTGGGAGGAGGTTCATGGGCACTCCCAGAACATGCTTAAGGGCATACCTCTCTAGGCTTTATCATGTAAAAGTGGATACTCTGAGAATGTCTGAAAAAATACCTTTCATTCAGTAATTTCCATTTCATTCCACTCCAGCTGCAGCTGTTTGCTCAACCATAACACTGGTTTCTTCTTACTAGACCTGTAACTTCACTGAATAAAAAGGATTTTGACTACAGTGGGAGAAAACATACCAAAGCTACAAGTACCTTGTTAAGCAAACTTTTCCTGCACCACAAACTATAAATATAAATATAAAATATATAAACTAATAGGGCAGAAACTAGTTATATTAAGCTGGATTTATATTTCAACACTGGTTTAATGGAAATAAAATCATTAATGCCAGGAAATCATGGCATCCAATCTTAACTGCCATTCAACTTCCAGCATAGCCACCCTATTACCAATATCACCCCCCTGATCAGTGTAAACCCTATCTATAACAAAAAAATAAAAACTTCTTGAAACCATTGCACTTACAACTGTGCAAATATAAAGCATTGTGTAGATCTTTCTTTAAGGACCATACATGCTCACTGATTCTGTCACGCAATCTACGTGTAGTCATGCCAACGTAGAAAGCATCACATGAAATACATGAAGCATTTTATATATATTTATATATATGTTTTTATATGCTACATCAATGTTTTTAGTTTATTATTTGCATTTCAGTTAAGTCTTGTAGATATATATTCAATATTTCATTTGTGGTTGTAATATTTAGTTGAGTTGTAAATGTTTTAAGGTGTGATTTGGAAAGGTTAATATGTTTATTAGTGTTTATGTGGACTGGCTCATTGGTTGAATGATTGATTATGTCACTTTTTAATTGGTGAAATTCATTTAAATATTGTGTGTTTGTGATTTCACACTGACTCTGATGATGCCATTGTATGGCGAAAGCGCTTAGTCGGTGGTTGCTGCTATTAAACAACATTTTCTATACGTCTCTGCTTGGTCCTGGATGTTCCTGTGTGCAGTGGTCGTTCATTTTTGTGGATTCTTGGAGTTGTGCCCTAGCTTGGGTTTGTTTGCTGTTTTGGTTACTGTTTGCGACCCTGCCATTTGACCATTTAGTGACTGTGCTTGGCCGTTATGGAGAGTGTTCTTAAGGAACTATCTTTGGTGGTGAACAAGTTACTTAAATTATATGAGAAGGACAGTAGTGATAGGGGGCAGTATCGGCTGCTAGCCCTACTGACTCTCAAGTGGAATTATTTACATTGCACTCCCCTATATCCTCCTCGTCTTCTCCTATGCCTGGACAGAATTTGGGTGTTAAGGGCACCTTTTCTGACGTGGTTTCCAATTCTAAGGATAAAGCAGGTTCCAATGCTGGTTTGTCTAGTCGTGATTTACCCGAAGTACGTGCACTGTCTGGTGCTGTTTCTAATTCTAAGGATAAAGTTGTTTCAAATTTGTCAACGACCAATCGGGATCTGCCTGAATTACGTGCTCCACCTAGTGCACCCACGAGTGACGCGAGAAGCCACGATCTACAGTTATGGTTTGAGACGCCGGTGCTGGGAGATTATGGTGGTTCTTCGAATTCGCAGTCAACGGGTTTTCTTAACTTAAAAGAGCAAATTTTCAGGTATGACAAACTCTGTAGCAAATACAGAGCTTTACAACTTGATAACTTGTTCCTTAAGCAATCTAAAGAGCTTAAACAGGTGCCCAAAGGTCTCCGTTTGTGGAAGCTCCCTATGGGAGTTGAATTAGGTTCAGATGCTTTCAGAGACCTTGTAGTGCTCTTTGACAAAGCGGGCTTAAATATGCTTGACATTATAATTAATAATAACTGTGCTAAGCTGGTTTCGTTACGTGAGGATATTACTAAATTACACAGTAGCATTATGACGGATTTACTATTTTTTCAGTATGAAGCCAGCTTTCAAAGGGTACTGAGGAATTTGGAGTCCTTTGTTATAAAAAACAAGGTTTTAAAACAGAAAAAATTGGCCAGAGATTCCTTTGATGACCAACACCAGTGTGCTTATCCACCAGGTAGTAGGGAACATAAAGTTCGGAATTTTAATAATAATAACAATAATGTGCATGTGAACCAACAAAGGGTAGATCATGTTGAACTTGGACCAGACTGTGAAAATCTGGAAGTACACGACGAAGGGCTTGATGAGGAAGTTTTTTTGGATCAATTTCAGGGCCCTCGAAGGTCGGAGAGATTGATGAACAGGGATCAAAGGACCACAATTGTGGACAGACAATACATGGGGAGAGGGCGAGGGTTTCAACAGAGGCGTTTTTAGAGACTCTTGATTGTAGTGACTGTAGTGATATTCATGTTTCATCTAATTTTTGCAATGAGCCATGTCCTTTTGATGTAGTATTATGCGATGTTGGGGGGGTTTATTGCATGATGGGCAAATGTTGTGTCAAAATGTATCTTGCGTTGTACTTAATGACAGTGCCAGTGGGGTAACTTATCTTGCGCCACCCGAGGTTTCATTGGGGGAACAGGAAGCAATGGTGTTGAATAATGTTACTATGGACACTGCAAGTGATACAACTGATAGTAACATAACTTTGCCTGATTCTGAATGTCATTTAAATTGTAAAATTTTGAAGCAATGTGTTTTTTTTTATATACAACTACACTGATATTGAGATTGGTGATGTACATTTTCAGTTATTCACCAAAGGTATTAGTTTTGTACCGAATTTCAGATTAGATATTGCTCAGGTTATGATTAATGTGAAGTTATTCTTGAGGAGATTGAGTTTAGAAGTGTACTTTCATGGTAACAAGCAACTTGGGTTACCTGATGAGAACATAACGACTTCTGTACTTAGAAGGAAAAGTACTTTCATTCCCCCAACTTTGAATTAACTTATTGCCCTTGAAAAACTGTTGGAGTTTGAACTCAGAAGTATATGTGGGGATAAAAATAAATCTAGTGACAATTTAACTCCCCAAGAAAGATTAGTTTTGAAGGAATTGAGGTCTCCCAACAATATTAGATGCATGAGGCCAGACAAAGGTGGGGGTATGGTCTTAATGAATAAAATCGATTATTTTACATCTATGATGACAATTTTAGAGGATGATAGTACATATACAAGGGTTTCCATGAATGAAATCAATGTTGCTTATAGGAGGATCGATTTGTTTCTGTGAGATGCTTTATTCCAAGGGGATATAACAGAAGTTGAGTTTGATTATCTTATGGTCAAAACTCCTGTTATGCCATGCATCTTTGGTATACCAAAGGTGCATAAAGGCACTCAAAAGCTACAATTTAGACCCATTGTGGCGGCCAGGGGTTCCAAGACAGAACCCCTTGCAGCATTTGTTGATGTGTCATGTAAGTCAGCCTTTACGGATGTGACCCATGTTTTAAGGGACTCGTGGCATTGCCTAGAGAGATTGAGGGGAGTTGGGATCAACTCTAGGCCATATAGTTTTTTAACAATTGACGTTGTCAATTTATTTTCTGTTATCCCCCACTTGGAAGGTTTAGAAATGTTCCATGACAGTTTGAATATGAGTCATTGTATTGACAAGAGTAAAATCAATTTTTTATGTGAGTTGATGGAAATCATCCTTAAAAACAATTTCATTAAATTTGAAGGGGAAACATTTCAACAATGTTCTGGAGTGGCAATGGGGGCAAAATGTGCCCCAGTTTTTGCGAACTTAGTCTTGTTGGCATGGGAAAGAGCTTTTGTCTTTTCATCAAGATTTTCTGACAACATTTTACTTTGTAATAGATTTTTAGATGACTTGCTTATCTTATGGGATGGTGATGAGACTAGTGCAATTGAATTTGTTCAATACTTAAATACTACCACTAGTTTTTTGAGATTCACTTATGTTTGGAATATAGATAAGGTGAATTTTTTGGATTTAACTATCATTAAGGATGAGGAAGGTTTAACTAGCACACTGTATAGGAAAGAAAGTTATTCAAATTCACTTTTGCATTTTAGGAGTTGTCATCCTTACCACCAGAGAAAAGGGGTTGCCAAGGGTCAAATGGTACGTATTTCTAGGTTGGTAAGTGATGATGTTTTATTTAAGCAAGAAATTTACAAATTTATAGGTATGTTGCTGGATAGGGGCTACCCACTCAAGTTATTATTAAAAGTGTAGAAAGAGGTATATAGGAAAAGAAGCTCCACGTATTCCCCAATTCTTAAGACAACTTTGGAGGTAAATATAGGTGAGCATGAACTAGATTCAAAGAAGACAAGCCCTCAAGGACCATGTTTTATTTTAAATTTTAATGAGAAAGCTTTAGAAATATGTACGGCACTGCGGAATGCATGGAATTATTGTCTGGGTAGTGCAACCAAGGAGATAGTAGGGATGACGCCCAGGATTGTTTATAGTAAAGGTGAAAATCTGAAAGCAATTTTAGAAAAGGAGCCTAGGTACAGGAAGTCTTGGATGGCTAAATGTGGTAGTTGTAGGTGTTGCAGATATATTGCTGAAGGTGCATATTTGTGTGTCAAAGGGTATGGGCATACTTTGGCATGCCCAGGGACATGCAACTGCAACACAAGGAATTTGGTGTACGTTGCTTCATGTATTTCATGTGATACTTTCTACGCTGGCATGACTACATGTAGATTGCGTGACAGAATCAGTGAGCACGTACGGTCCTTAAAGAAGAAAGATCTACACAATGCTTTATATTTGCACAGTTGTAAGTGCAATGGTTTCAAGAAGTTTTTATTTTTTGTTATAGATAGGGTTTACACTGATCAGGGGGGGTGATATTGGTAATAGGGTGGCTATGCTGGAAGTTGAATGGCAGTTAAGATTGGATGCCATGAGATTTCCTGGCATTAATGATTTTATTTCCATTAAACCAGTGTTGAAATATAAATCCAGCTTAATATAACTAGTTTCTGCCCTATTAGTTTATATATTTTATATTTATATATATATTTTTATATGCTACATCAATGTTTTTAGTTTATTATTTGCATTTCAGTTAAGTCTTGTAGATATAAATTCAATATTTCATTTGTGATTGTAATATTTAGTTGAGTTGTAAATGTTTTAAGGTGTGATTTGGAAAGGTTAATATGTTTATTAGTGTTTGTTATGTGCACTGGCTCATTGGTTGAATGAATGATGATGTCACTTTTTAATTGGTGAAATTCATTTAAATATTGTGCGTTTGCGATTTCACACTGACTCTGATGATGCCATTGTATGGCGAAAGCGCTTAGTCGGTGGTTGCTGCTATTAAACAACATTTTCTATACATCTCTGCTTGGTCCTGGATGTTCCTGTGTGCAGTGGTCGTTCATTTTTGTGGATTATAAATATAAGGGAACCAGGGAGTCAATTTAGAGAGAGATTTCAACAGAACTAATATCAACTTAACTGAAGGGCAGGAAAAAGGCAGTCATGGTGAGAAAGAGCTAAATCACTCATTACTTATGTTAGTCGTTCTTCTTTCGGCTTTTCCTGGTTAGGGGTCACCACAGCGGAGCTCCGGTCCGCTAATGATTGGCAGTAGATTTTTTCCAGGTGCCGAGGTGCCAGCTCGACGCCCAACCTTCAGCGAAGGCACACCCATTCTATGCATATCTTTCGAATGCCATTCGACCACAGGGAGGGCATGCAGACTACACACAGAAGGCGCTCCAGCCGAGAATCGAACGGGAGAACCTTTTGCTGTGAGGCAACAACCCTATGCGAGTATCAAAATGAAAAGTTGCGTTTAAGGATTACCTGCCCTATAGAATACCCCCAAATTAGGCAATATGTACATCATAAACACCTGCTGAAATCTAGTCAAGTAATGTTGATGCTGGCATAGTGCTGGGATGTTACAGCTGACTGCATGAATACTTAATCAACTAGCACCTCCCAAGAATCACATTACCAAGCCATACACAAACTGTTTACAACATACAAACTGGTGCTTGTGGATCTGATATGAAAATAAATTATGAAAATAAATTCTGCTTTGACACCTTGCCGTTTTGCTGCAGCATCTTTATGGGAAGCATTAAACATACCAGAAAAATGTATGGGATACGGTTGATCACAAGCTTAAGTTTTGTTCCTCAAACAAAAGTACCTCTCAAAAGACAATCTGAAGATAAACTTCTCTCATTTCAGCTGTCAAACCACATTTCTTACTATGATGTAATGTTCCCACCTCCATGAATATGTAAATAAGGGAAATAGTAGCTTATGCAAGCAATAATGCCCAACAGGGTGGGTGTTAATGTGGACAGCGCCAACCAGGGGTGTTCCAAGGCCCGACGGAGAAAGTATTTTACATCCAAAATACAAACACTAAAATATAACCAGGTATTTAATTCATTTTTTGTCCCTTACTCCTAAAACATTTGGTTTGTTGCCAGTCATTGCAGACTGAAGTTACTAAATAATGACATACATTTGAGTAACTATTTCCTTCAGAAAATTCATGCAAACACAAATCCATTTATTTAAACAAGTTTGTAATTTTATAAGAGGAATAATTAAAATGTGCTCCTATTTTTGAGCCTTTGATCCCCCTTTATTTTAGGTTTTATCCAGATTTCTTCAGCTGAAAGGTCCAGAGGTATGCAAACCTCTACTGCTGTTGCTGTCCGTGCTCGACCTCACTTCTCAGGCACACCTCTGCTTCAGAAAATGCACAGTAACACAAATCCTAATATTCAAGGAAAATATGCTCTTTATTTTGAGCTTTTGTCTCCAGTTTAATTTACGCTAATCTAGATATTTTGAGCTAAGAGTGGACAGCATACCTCTCAACTGTCCAGATTTTTAGCTCATATGTTTGGTTTATTCCTTATAAAATGTGAAGTTTTCTGGCAAATCACTGGGGATTGAAGTCATTAAATAATGACAGACATTTGAGTGTCAGACTGTATCCTTCAGGAAATACATGCTAATGAAAACCCTGTTTTTCTAGCAACTTTCTAACTTTATAAGAGCAATCCTCCCCTATGTTTCGTCCTTTGTCCCCCGTTATTTGTGGCTCTGTCCAGATTTTTTGTGCCGAGAAGTTGAGAGGTATGGTCGAGACGTCTGTCCAGATTTTTTGTGCCGAGAAGTTGAGAGGTATGGTCGAGACGTACATAAACCTCTTAACTGATGCTGCCAGGTATCATACTCTGATATACACGCACGCACGCGTACATGCACACAGACACAGTCTTCTGCTTTCATGCACGCATTCACTTCCACATGCGGACAGAAACAAACACATGAAAACACTTTTTCGGTTTCATTTATTTTCTTACACTCGCTAAACAGCAAAAGGGCTGTTTAGCGAATGTAAAATAACAGTTCGATCGACCTCAAACACACACGCACACTATTTTTTTCCTTCTTATTTACACTTGCTAAACAGCAAAAGCACTGCTTTCCGAGAGTAAAATAATGGCAACCGTTAGTTTTTTTCAGTCAGAGATCTAAGGCAGCTTGATATGCTGCAGTGAAACGGCAGACTCATTTTTCAGTGTGCATTACTTGTAGATTAACAGCCTGCTGGAGAACATTTGTTCTCCAGTCAGAGTGCGATCTACAAGTCACCCATTCTCTAAACTAGGTCAATATTCTTTAGTTTTCTGTCTTGAGTGGTAACTTTCTTGATGATCACTACACCTACACCATTATCAAATATTAATACTTTTAAGATAAATTGGAATCAGTTTTTAGTACTGACTGAAAATAGCCTATTTCCCAAAACGAAAGCACGTTACCTGAAATTACTGTTAATTTTCTTCCTGGTCTTTAGAGCAATCAAGGATACAGACCCACCACCAGTGGATTAGTGAGAAGACTCAATGGAAGAAAAGCCATAGTTACTGTAGAGTAAATGGGGTGGCTGCCCTGAGGGCAAGCTTTTAGGGGCAATGATCAGCACTGTAGTAGAGGTGCTGATCGGTCCCTTTAAGTCAACAGCATGATCATATTTATTTGTTGAGCCAATGTGGGATTTTAACTGCAGGCAGACTTTAAAAATCATTTAATTTGAAAAAATCTTATTGCCTGCTTAAATACCTACCAACATGCAGTGTGTGTGTGTGTGTGTGTGTGTGTGTGTGTGTGTGTGTGTGTGTGTGTGTAACACTGTAGCAAGGAACTTGTATAGCTCTTTGCTGCAGTTTTTGGGAGGAATAAGAGATGATACAGAAACAAAAGGCAAGAGCTATTCTGTAAAAACTTAAACAGCTCTTTATTTATATCTGGAGTTGTTTTTGCTTTTGTTCACCAACTCTGGAGGACCTATGTATTTTGCTCTGCAATCTCTGGTTGACAGGAACTGCCAACTAGAGGACTGCCCAGGGTATCAAATGACCTAAACAGAGCTTTGACAGGAGGCACTGATAAAAGATGCAAGAAGGGCTTATGAGAGTTTTGTTGTAACTGAAAATAATTTTAACATATCAGTCCACATTTAATATTCATATGCAATAAACTATGCAGTCATACACTTAAAAAAACAAAAGTCATATACTCACAAAAACAAAAGTTATAATACTCACAATAATGACAGATTTATGTGGTCAGTCTCAGTCTGTTTCAACCTGTGGTACTTCGGATTAGACTCTATTCAGACAGACCAATTCCAAAGTCATTAGCCCACTTGGCTCCACTTCCCTTACCCGTAACTCCCCATTCCTCAATCAACTCCCAAAATAGAGTTTGTCCCACGAAAGGAATTATGAGAAAACATATGCTGAACATGTACCTTCCAAAAATGGAATGTGAATCACTGAGAATGCAAGGCTCTAGAACGTTCGAACAAATGACCTCCAATGCCCAGTTATCTCTGGAGGAAAGATTCTCCAAGTCAACAAGAAGGGGGGGGGGGGCAGGAGGGTAGGAAGATTTAACCAGACAGACAACACAGATACATAGTTATGGCAAATATTTAATTTTCGTATCCGATATCTGCGCCATCTGGCTTCAACCTGTGGGACAGAGTCCCCAGCCACAAAATTTCTTCAGGAAGAACTAAGGAAGGATATTCTGCAACACAGTGGAACCAAAAACACCAGAATCTAGACTGAGTTTGAATATACACAAAAGTGTAGTGACCCAGCCACAAAGCAGCTGCACAAACGTCATCTATTGATACTCTAGAAAGAAAGCTGTAGAAGTAGCCATAGCCCTGGCAGAATGACCATTGTTTGTGTAGAAGAATCCTGCTTTCAGAGAATATGCAAATACAATCTGGCAACCACTTGAGCTGGGTTACTTCAGACAATGTGAGAAAATGAGTCCGGCCTGGATTTTAAAAAGGAGACCGACTAGATTTTCTGATAGCTTTGGTACAGTCCAAATAAAATCTCAACTGCCTATGCACACCCAAACAATGCAAACGGTATTCACCTTTGTTGGAGAAATTGGGAAAAAAAACACAAAAAGGTAAATCGAATTGTTAAAGTTGTTCTCAGAAGAAGCTATCTTTGGCAGAAAGGAAGAGCTCATACAAACAGAAACCCTATCGTAATGGTACACTAAATAAGGGGGTGAAGAATCAAGAGCTTGCAAATCTGAAACGATTCTTGCAGAAGTAACTGCCGTCAAAAAACGGTTTTCCAAGACAAGAGCTTCAAGTCGAAAGTAGCTGAATTTTCAAATGCAGGTCCTGAAAGGACCTGCAAATCCCAGGGAGGAACCAAATCTCATAATGGGCGACAAAGCAAAACAGTACCCTTGACAAAAGGCTTGGAAATTTTGAGGGAAGCCAGAGGCACATTCTGTCAACATTAAAGTTAAAAATTACCACCAATTACACTTAAATCAGAGAAAAACTGGAACCTGACTCAACCAACTCAGTGAGAAAACACAGATTCCAAAGGGGCAGAAAAAGTACCAAGTCCCTGAGATTCTGCTCACATAACAAACCCTCTCCATTTACTGGAATACACTTTTTCTAGTGTACTGCTTTTGAGAAGACAATATGTATGATAGCCTGTGAAAGCTTGGGATTTCCAGCCATCAAGGGAACTGGAGGAACCATGCAGTTAATTTTAAGGGAGTGAAGTCTGGGGGTATCCAAGCTTGTTGGATAAGAAATGAGATCAAGAATGGGGTACTTCATAAGACGCCAAAGGGAGGGAAATCACACCTGACAAGGCCAAGAGAGGGCTATGAGGATCATAGTAACTCTTCAATGGGCCGCTTTCTGAAGAAACTATCAAGAGACTTGGGGGATAAGCATAAAGAAGCCCTGGGGGCCAAGCAAGCATCAGAATGTCCCTGGGTGACGGTCCCAGGGGGGGAATTATGACATAAATAGCTGCTGTACTTCATGTTGTGCAGTACTTGCCTCTCTGTCCAACACAGAGTGCACAATTCTGAAAAATCTGAGATGCAACCTTCAGATTCAGGGACCAGTCATGAGGCAATAGAAAGCTTCTGCTGAGGCTGTTCGCCAGAATGGTGGATTTTCATGGGATATGTGTGTTGCTACCAGCAACCACAGAGAAGAGATCATCCATTGCCAAACCCTCATGGCCTCCAAACAAAGAGGATAATACCCCCTTCTCCATGATGAGATACCAGATATATTTTCTGTCTGCATTGCAATCACACCTTTGGGAAGGGTATCTTGAATGGCCTGCAATGCAAGGAGTGCTCTCATCTCCAGGACAATGATGTGAAGGTGGGCCTCTGCAGATGACATGGACGCTTGAACCATCCTCCCTTCGAAATGCCCCCCCACCTCAGAAAGGGGGTATACATGGTGACCATGGCTAGAGGAGAAGGAATCACAAATGGTCTCTTGTCTGTTATCAAGGGAGACTGCAACCACCAATGGATTTGGTCAAAACACACCTTCATTAACTGTATGGGAAAATACAAAGGATGAGTAAGGAAGGACCACTGAACAGCTAGAGTCCACTGTAAAGTGCTCGTGTGAAATCTGGCTAAAGGAACCAACACTATCAATGCTGTCATAAGACCCAGAAGCTTCATAACTGCATGTGCCGGTGGCTTTGGAGTTGCAGGCACTGACAAACCTGGAGCCCAAAGGCTGACAACTTTGGAATTCGGGAGCCCGGCAATTTGGTTGATCATGAAATGGCTGTTAGTCCAGATGACATACCTGTGGAAGCTTGGAGGTGTTTAGAAGAAATGGCAGTGGAATTTTTAACCAGACTGTTTATTGAAATCTTGGAAAGTAAGAGGATGCCTGAGGAGTGGAGAAAAAGTGTTTTGGTATCAATTTTTAAGAATAAGGGTGATGTGCAGAGCTATAGTAACTACAGAGGAATAAAACTGATCAGTCACAGCATGAAATTATGGGAAAGAGTAGTGGAAGTTAGGTTAAGAAGGGAGGTGATGATTACTGATCAGCAGTATGGTTTCATGCCAGGAAAGAGCACTGCAGATGTGATGTTTGCTCTGAGAGTGTTGTTGGAGAAATACAGAGAAGGTCAGAAGGAGTTGCAGTGTGTCTTTGCGGACTTAGAGAAAGCATATGACAGGGTACTTAGAGAGGAGTTGTGGTATTGTATGAGGAAGTCAGGAGTGTCAGAGAAGTATGTAAGAGTGGTACAGGTGTACAAGGGTAGTGTGACAGCGGTGAGATCTGCAGTGGGAATGACAGATGCATTTAAGGTGGAGGTGGGATTACATTAAGGATCAGCTCTGAGCCCTTTCTTATTTGCATTGGTGATGGACAGGTTGACAGACGAGATCAGACAGGAGTCAACATGGACTATGATGTTTGCAGATGACATTGTGATATGTAGTAAGAGTAGGGAACAGGTTGAGGAGACCCTGGAGAAGTGGAGATGTGCTCTAGAGAGGAGAGCAATGAAGGACAGCCGGACTAAGACAGAATATATGTGTGTGAATGAAAGGGAGGATACAGGAATGGTGAGGATGCAGGGAGTAGAGTTGACGAAGGTGGATGAGTTTAAATACTTGGGATCAACAGTTCAGAGTAACAGCGAGTGTGGAAGAGAGGTGAAGAAGAGAGTACAGGCAGGGTAGAGTGGGTGGGGAAGAGTGTCAGGAGTGATTTGTGACAGACTAGTACCAGTAAGAGTGAAAGGGAAGGTCTACGAAAGGGTAGTGAGACCAGCTATGTTACATGGGTTGGGGACAGTGGCATTGACAAAAAGGCAGGAGTCAGAGCTGGATGTGGCAGAGTTAAAGATGTTAAGATTTGCACTGGGTGTGACAAGGGTAGACAGGATTAGGAATAAGTATATTAGAGGGTCAGCCCAGGTTGGACACTTTGGAGACAAAGCCAGAGAGATGAGATTGCATTGGTTTGGACATGTACTGAGGAGGGATGCTGGGTATAATGGGAAAAGGATGCCAAGGATGAAGCTGCCAGGTAAGAGGAAAAGAGGAAGGCCTAAGACAAGCTTTATGGAGGTGGTTAGAGAGGACATGCAGGTGGTTGGTGTGACAGAGCAAGATGCAGAGGACAGGAAGGAAGGAAAACGGGTGATCTGCTGTGGCGACCCCTAACTGGGAAAAGCCGAAAGAAGAAGATGAAATGGCACCCTATGAATTCTAAAATTTGTACTGGCTGAAAGCTTGATTTTGGATAACAGACTGTCATTCCCAAATTGTCACACAGTTGGAGTAAGGAGTCCCTGGTCATGATCAACAATGCCTTTTTGCACTGAGGTGCAGTGAGGGGCCAATCGTTCAGGTACGGAAAGACCTGAAATCCCTGCAGCCGAAAGAATGCTGCGACTTCTTGTAGAGATGCTTACCCCATTTCTAATTCCTTGAAAAAGGTCCGCTGCGGGTAGCGATGCATACACAATAGCAGAGATTCTTCCCATCCCGTTTGCCCTTGTCAGAGTGTTTTTAAATTTTTGGTTCAAACAAGGAGGACCTATCAAAAGGGACATTAAAACTGTCTGTAAAGTTACATATATGCATCCAAGCATAGCACCACATGGCAATACCAGAGCCAGCCCCCCCCCCCCCCATGATGCTCCATCAGTCACATTCGAGATAAATCTCATGGAAACACTGGTGATGGAAACCAGTGTAGACAAATGACTCTCCAGTGCCTTTTGTGTTTCTGGAGTCTGCTGTGTCTTGAGGTTTTTCACACTTCAGACACCATGTGTTTTGGTATATTGGCAAGCTAGAAGGGCATTAATGCCGTGCTTGAAACATTTCTATGTATGTATGTATGTCCCACTGAAGTCTTGTCAAGTGTGACAGGTAATTAACAGCTCTCAGTGCAAAAATGAAGGAGGCACATGAACACTTCCCTAAATTATTCAACTCCCAGTTCGGGGGGGGGGGGGTGAAATGAGGAACTCTCCTTGGCAGCTGCAACAACCATAATGGCAGAGAGTTGGACCCTTACTCCAATGTGGCCTGTCCTTGGTAGGAGCAAGAACCTTATCTGGCTTTCTGGGGATGGAAGCCACTGAGTCAGGCTCTCTCCATGTCCTCCAGGATATCAGGTCAATAAGGCCATCTGGAGTAGGTACCACCTAAAGCATGGATGGGCCTATGCCGAAGGCCTCCAGAAATACTGACTCCTCTGGATATTTTTAAATTAAAGGAAACACTTCCAATGACATTCATTATTCATTCCATTTGGAATTAAAGTGTTGAATTTCAGAATTAAAATAGATTCCAGCTAAAGGAACATGTTAGGGATGTTTTGGAAAGGTAAAGAAGTAAGCCCTGTTGCATTACACTTTAAGGAATGCCATATTGAAAATATACAGGGTTTACAGGCTACAATTCTAGGGTAAGTGCAACAAATGTATGATTTTGATATTAAAAAGCAACTTTGGAAGCTAGAATCTATTTTAATTCTGAAATTCAACACTAATTCAAAGTGGAATGAATAAAGAATGTCATTGGAATAGTTTCCTTTAATTAATTTAAAATGTGTGATTAGTTAATTATTTGTGTTTATACTATTTAAAGATGGGATGTACGAGTAGGTATATACTCTGTAAAGGCTGAAGAGCCGAGGCGCTAGAGAAGTTTGCATTTTATGCATTGTGTTTGCTGCTAACCAGATTTTATTGGATCCAAGTTTGTGTTTATTTTACCTGTGCTCTGGGACTGCATTTTGGATCAACTACTGGACTGGAATTTTAATAAAATATAAAGGCAATCACTGGCTTCTTTCTTTCTGTGATGGTGAACTGCATAGTTTCCATTTTGTAGTGAAATACATATGACAATCAAACATAACTGTGCAGAAAATAACTTATCACTAAAAAGAACAAAATATTATTTGCATTAATTGTCTATAACCTGGTACAATCATAGAGAACATGTTAGCAAAGTAAAAAAGAGAACACGGTCTGTAAAATAAAAAAAGAAGTTATGTACTCATCATAACGCTCCATCGGAGTAGTTGCACTTCATTTTTCTGCAAACTGTGGGTATTCAGATCCATATCAGATCCGGCAACTTTTCAAGCATCTGCTCCGAGCTCCAAGCTCCTCCCCCTTACCCATAACCCATCACCTACATTCCCTCAGATCGAGTTTGCCACTACTCAACCAATCAGCAACTCAACTTACAATAAACCATGAGAAGGTTCAAGGGAAGGAGGCTGGGAAGGTTGTAGAAAAATGAAGAGTAACTACACAGATGGAGCGTTATGGTGAGTACATAACTTCTTTATCTGAAGTAGTTAACTTAATTTTATCTGCAACCTGTGGGACAGAGTCCCCAGCTACTCCACTCCTGGGAGACCCTCCTGGAAGGATATTCTTGAGCACCGCAGAGCCGAAGGATGCTCTCCCTCTGGAGATCAAATCCAACTTATGAGAAACTAAGGTATGTGACCTTGCCCAAATTGCTGCCGCACAAATGTCATCCAATGAAACCGTAGAGCAGAAGTCGCCATAGATCTGGTAGAATGCACTTTAACAGGACAAGGCAGGGACTGACCTTTGTGTTTGTAAATTTGCAAAATACATAGTGTAATCCATCTAGCCAAGGAAACCTTGGAGACGGCTTTACCCAGAAAGGGTTTAGAAAAGGACACAAATAACTGGTCATACTTATGGAAGGGCTTTGTTCTGTGTAAATAAAAATTAAGTTGTCTATGAACATCTAGCAAATGCAGTTTATATTCACCCCTCTGAAAATTTGGAAAGAAAACAGGCAGGTTAATTGTTTGATTAATGTTTGATTCAGAAGCCACTTTTGGTAAGAAAGAAGGGTTTGTGCGGAGAGAAACCCTGCCCTTATGGAAGATCAAGTAAGGGGCATGGCAGACAAAGCCTGAATCTCAGAATACCTCCTAGCCGACGTAATGGTCGCTAGGAAGGCTGTCTTCCAGGATAAGAACTTCAACTTCAAATCTACTGATGCTGCAGGTTCAAAGGGGGGAGCGACTAAAGCCTGAAGAACAAAGGTAAGGTCCCAAGGAGGAACAGAGTCCTTAATTGGAGGACGCAAAAGAAAGGTGCCTTTAAGGAAAGCCTTACACAGTCTAGAAGAGGCCAGGTCATTCATGTTCTCACCGACGTGGAAATTTGAAATAGCTGCCAGTTGCACTTTCACAGTGGAGGAACTAGCCCCTTGCTGAAAAATGTTAGCTAAGAAATCCAACACTGCAGGAACAGTGGCTGTAAAAGGATACAAGTTTCTCTGAGAAGCCCAAATAGAGAATAGTTTCCATTTACTGCGGTAAATCTTCCTAGTGGAAGCCTTATGAGATACCACCAGAATAGTTTTTACTGAAGATGAAAGACCAGGAGTCCTGGCAATCAAGGGAACTGGAGCAACCAAGCAGTCAGCTTGAGGCTGTCCAGGTTGAGCAGACAAGTGCCCGAGGGATGAGAAATGAGATCTGAGCAGGGATACAGAACCCAAGGAGGAGCTAGAACATGAGACCAGAGGAAGAAGAACCATACTTGATGAGGCCAGAACGGGGCAATGAGGCTCACTCTGCACCCCAGTCGGCAAGCTTTCTGAAGAAACTTCGGAATGAGTGGTAACGGGGGATAAGCATACAGCAACCCGGGAGGCCAAGTATGGACTAGAGCATCTCTGGGGAGTTCCCCTGGTGAGGGAATCAGAGCAAAGAACTCATTGCATTTCGTGTTGGAAGGAGATGTGAAAAGATCGCAGCAAGGCTGACCCCACGCAAGGAAGATCTCCTGGAGCTTCTGCAAATCTTGATATGGTAGTAAGCATCCTGGAGGTCTATCGAACACATCCAGTCGAAGAATTGACTGCAGGGTGACCATCCAGAATTTCTGTTTGGCGACAGCCAGGTTTAAGGTTGACAGGTCCAAAATGGGCCTGAGGTCCCCCATCTTTTTTGGCACTAAAAAGAAAGTACAGTTTTGTACCTACCATAAATGTAGATGTTCGAGTGTCTTCACTGCTGCAGTCATTACACTTGGGTTATCCTGCCATCAGGCGGTCCCGCAGTCAGCCAGAGTTCCAAATTCTTGGTCTGGCATCGGTTGCAGTCGCGTCTTCCCTGACGTCAGTGCGCCAGGGATATATAAGATGCAGCCGACGCCATTTTCTTCAGTTTTTCTTGCCCCAGATGTCAGGTGCCCCCAAAAGGAAAGGCAATACATATTGCTTACAAAATATACATAAGGTAAAAACATAACCTTTAGTAGCCAGCAAATACACCACATAAAAAAGTATAGTGTAGAAAGTTATAGATAAGACCCAGCTAAGAAAGAGGGGAAGGCGGGTGGGTAACCAGGACTGCAGCAGTGAAGGCACTCGAACATCTACATTTATGGTAGGTACAAAACTGTACTATGTTCATCGTGTTTCACTGCTGCAGTCATTACACTTGGGAAGAATCCCAAAGCTGAGTCAGGGTGGCTGGTTCTAGAGAGGATTTGGTGTGGCTATGAGGCCCTGCAGCACTGCAGTGGCAAAGCCAGCTCTGGATCTGGAGTAAAGAGGCAAGTGGTAATGCTTGGTAAAGGTGTGCACTGAACTCCAAGTTGCAGCTTCCAAAATGTCTTTGGTAGGTACTCCTTTAAGATAGGCAGTAGAAGTTGCAGTTGCCCTGGTGGAATGTGGTCTAATGTTAGATGGTACAGGCTTCCCATGCTGTGTGTAGCAGAACCGGATACAGTGTTCTATCCACTTTGAAATGGTCTGCTTTGAAATGAACTTTCCCTGTGATCTTGCAGCATAGGATACAAACAATTGCTCAGTTTTCCTGAAAGCTTTTGTTTTGTCCAAGTAGAAGTGTAATTGTCTGTGTATGTCCAAGGAATGTAGAATTCTCTCCCCTTTATTCTGGGGGTTTGGATAAAATATTGGCAAGTGAATAGTTTGGTTGAGAGCCACACTGGATACCACCTTAGGCATAAATGAAGGTTTTGTTCTTAAGGAAACCCTGTCTTGGTGAAAAAATGATGGAAGGGCTCCACTGCCATTAGTGCCTGTAGTTCTGAGACTCTTCGTGCTGAGGTTATTGCCAGTAGCAGGGCAGTTTTCCATGATATACATTTTATTTCTGCTGCATTGGCTGGCTCAAAAGGAGGTAAAGTGAGTTTTTCCAAGACAGAATTGAGGTCCCAAGTAGGTGGTTGGTGCTCTCCGGGGCGGTCTTATGTTTTTAGCCCCTCTGAGGTACTGCTTTAGCAATGTATGAGAGAAAATAGGAGGATCTGTGTTGTAATGAGCAGAGATGGCAGAAGCGTGGATCTTAATGGATGAAAAGGACAGTCCTTTGTCCAGCATCTCAGTTAAGTATTGTAGTATCTGAGGTATGTTAGGGACAAGAGGGTCAAGGCTTTGAGCCTGGTTCCAGGCACAGAATCTCTTCCACTTTTCTGAATAAGATTTCCTGGTGCTAGAGCTTCTGGCCTCCAAAATGACATCCATAACAGCTTTTGAGAGATGTGTTGCCTGTTTGGCTAATGAATGTACCATGCAGCCAGGGATAAGTTTTGAGCCGACTGTGCAGGATCTGATAGTTTTGTTGAGTCAGAAGGTGTGGTATTTGAGGCAAAATCCAAGGTGGGCCTTGAGCTAAGCTCTTTAAGATTGGGTACCAATATTGGCATGGCCAGTCTGGAGCAATCAGAATCATCTGTGGTTTTTCTTGTCTGGCTTTTAGGAGAACCTTCGAAAGGAGAGGCATAGGAGGGAAGGCATAAACGTGTAGGCTTTTCCAGCTGAATGAAAGAGCATCCACTTTCCATGCTTGTGTGTGATAAGTCTTTGTGCAGAATTTTTGTAGTTGGCAGTTCAGTGGGGAGGCAAAGAGATCTATGTCCGGGCACCCTCATTTTTCCATTATCATGCTGAAAACTTGTGGATTTAATTTCCACTCATGAGGATCCATGATGTTTCTGCTTAGGTCATCTGCCAGAGTATTTTTCTTTCCTGGCAGGAATTGTGCTTGCAGATGAACTTGATAAGTTAGAGCTGTGTTCCACAAGGTCATGGCTTGTCTGCATAGGGGGTAAGAATGAGTGCACCCTTGCTTGTTTATGTACCACATTACTGTGGTGTTGCCTGTCTTTAATAATAATTGTCCTGGATGCAGAAGGTCCTTGAAAGCTGTTAGGGCATTTTGTACAGCCAGCATCTCTTTTTGATTGATGTGTAGATGCATTTGGTCTGTGGTCCATTTGCCCTGAATACATTTTCCTGCCATGTGTGCTCCCCAGGCGTAATCCGAAGCATCTGCTAAAGTCTGCCTGGCTGTGGATAGAGTGAAAGGCTGACCCTTGTTGAGGTGACATGCCTGTGCCCACCATCAAAACTCCTGTTGCAGGCGGGGAATTAGTGGTATTACCGTTTCCAAGCTGTGACAGTGTTGAGTCCAAACACTTTTTAGGTACCATTGTAATTTCCTCATATGCAGTCTGGCATATGGAATTAGAAGTATGCAGGATGCCATGAATCCCAAGGCCTGCAGAATTTTTTTTTGCAGGGAGTTGGGACTTTGTTGCCATCAATTGAAAATACTGAGTCAGTTGTCCTTGTTTGTCTGGCGTGAGATAAACCATCTGGGCCGTATTTAAGCTGGCACCCAGGAATATTGCCTCTTGTGAGGGCACTAGTTTTGACTTCTTTTCATTTACTGTGTACCCTAGGCAACGTAATAACTTTTTTACAAATGCCAGATGCTTTAGAATAATGTCCTTGCTCTCTGCTTGAATCAGGCAGTCGTCCAGGTATGGATATATTTGAAATCCTTTTTGTCTGCAAAATGCAATTACTGGTGCCAGGCACTTTGTGAAGACCCTGGGCGCAGTAGATAAGCCAAAGGGCAGTGCAGAGAATTGGCAATGCATTGAACCAGCTATGAATCTGAGGTATCTTCTGCAATTTTGTCTGATAGGGACATGCAGGTATGCCTCTTTGAGGTCCAAAGTAACAAGCCAAGCTTTCTTGCCCAACATGGGAAGGAGCTGCTCTAGTGTCAACATTTTGAATTTCGGAACATCCAGATAAGTATTTAGAGTGGAAAGGTCTAGAATGGGTCTCCAGACTTTGTCCTTTCTGGGGACCAGGAAGAGCCTTGAGTAAAAACCTTGTCCTTGTTCCTGCTGTGGTACTTTTTGAATAGCTCTCATGTCCATGAGGGCTGTAATTTGTTTTTGTGCCTCTGCCCATTGATTTTGTGGCAGATCTGGCATTCCTTTTAGCCTTGGTAAAGTGTGAAAGTGGAACCTGTAACCTTGAGACACAATACTCAGCACCCATTTGTCCTGGGTGATTGTTTGCCAGTTTTGTGAAAAAAGTGCTAGTTTCCCCCCTAAGGGAGCTGCTAACAGGGCAGATTTTGGCATTGGAAGGGGAAAGTCATTGAGATTGTTTCCTGTAAGGTTGTGACTTGTCCTCACCTCCTTTTGGTGTTGAAGCACCCAACTGTCGTGGTCTGTAAGATCCTTGGGGCTGAGATCTGCCTCTGTGGCCTGTCTGACACTGGAAAGGACCAATTTTTAGTAGACCAATTTCTGCTAAATCTTGGTGGCTGTACCTGTAAGAAATCCTTTACCGTTTGCATAGATTTTGCCTTGTTCTCCATTTTCTTTAATATCTCCTCTGCTTTAACACCAAATAAAATATCTTGCTGTAAAGCAGCATTTAATAATTTCGCCTTAACATGATCTGGTAAGGTTTGTTCCTTTAACCAAGCATGCCTTCAAATCACAGATCCTGTAACTGCTGCTCTACAAGAAGCTTCTAATAAATCAAAACCACACTGCACAGTATGTTTTCCCACTTGTTCAGCTGCATGCAATAAATCCTGCATTTCCTTAAAATCAGGTTGTTCTGCACTTGTACTCATTTTCTGTTTCAACTGAGACAGTAAATATTGTTGATATTTAAGCATGTGAAACTGGCAGTTTAAAGCCCTCAATGCTAATGTTGCAGAGGTGTAAACTTTCTTCCCCCATCTGTCTAATGCTCTGGAATCCCTGGGAACTGGATTTTTAGCTGTGGAGGCCTTTACCCCTTTGGGACCCTGGGAAATAGTTTCTGGGTCAGCAGCAGGGTTTTTATAAAGGAATTTGTGTGAGTTAGGGACTCTGTAGTACCTGTCTGGCTTGACTGGAGCAGAGGGCAAAGAATCTGGATTTAAACTGGATTCAGAGAACACATCGTCCACAATATCCAACACTGGCGGAATAGCAAGGGGCCTGTGCTGAGGCAATAAAAGAAAATCTCTGAGCCTTTTCTTGAACTCAGAGAAATCCTGGCCCTCCCAGTGGAAATGCTCCTTCATGGTGTGTAAAGTTTCCCCAAAAGAATAATCCTCAGGAGGAGAGTCTGAAGGAATGGATTCTTCAGCATCAGAGTCCTCATAGGGAGGTAAGGAATATCCCTGGTCTGAAGAGGAGTCAGAATATATAGAAATCTAGTCAGAGGAATCATAGTCTGTATCCTGCCTAGGCCTTTTATCAGGAGGGGGATGGGTACCCCTGATCAGAGTAATTAACTCTTCGGCCATTTTGAGCATCTGCTGTTTAGGCATGGAGGCCTGGCCAGGTGAATGCTGTACTTGCTTCTTTGTCTTTAATGTTGCTTTAGACTTGGCTGTAGATACCATGGTAAGCTGTGAAGGTCTGAAAACACCCTCAGAAGCCGAAGCCTGCTCAGCGGCTCCGGACCTATCTAAAGGGTTAGTCTCCATAGGCCCAACACCTTGAGTATCCGAAGGCCTAGGCAACTCCACGTGGGAGTCAGTCGCGGCCTGCGGCTCTGAGGTAGCGGGTGTCAGGGGCTGCGAAAGCGCCTCACTGAGAACCGGTGACTGGCCTAGAATAGGCTTCGTCGTCAGTTCTGGGCATCTGATGCCTGTCCTTATCCTTATCTTTGTGTTTTTTGTGAATTCCGGTCGTCAGTTGCTCCAATGGCATGGTATAATTAAACCTACGGCCAAAATAATGGCATGCAAAATCAAACCGACGTTTAATAGTGCGTTTGTTAAATCTAGCACAAAACCGACAACTAGTGACGTCGTGATCTGGGCCTAGGCATGGAATACAGTAAGAATGAAAATCCTTATGAGGTATTTGCTTCCCACAAGAAATACAATTATTAACTTTTAATGACATTGGTCTGAGGCAAGAAAAAGTTTCCCCAACGGGGTACTTCGCCTTATTGAAGACTTCGGATCTGAAATCGAATTTGAAATCTCAGGAGTCAGCCGACCGCCACTTGCGAACTGCTTTTGCTTCGGGCACCGCGCGGCAAGAAAGACTGGAGAAAACGGCGTCGGCTGCATCTTATATACCCCTGGCGCACTGATGTCAGGGAAGAAGCGACAGCAACCGATGCCGGACCAAGACTTTGGAACACTGGCCAACTGTGGGACCGCCTGACGGCAGGATAACCCAAGTATAATGACTGCAGCAGTGAAACACGATGAACATCCTGGAGTAAACACCTGATGTGGACTGATTGGGGGGGGGGGGTACCAGTTTGATGGCTCGTTTGTGAAGCAGCTTGGAAATATCTAGCGCTGCCATCTCCCTTTGAGCGGGACGGACATCTGGGAGGCGCTTTGGTTGGACGGCAGGGGCAACAAACTGGATGGTGTAGCCTCTGGATATTATTTGAAGCACCCAACGATCTGTAGTTACAGACTCCCAAGCCGTTGGGCGCAATGATAATCTTCTCCCAACTGCCTCCAGAGTAGGAGTCAGGCAACCCCTCAGGGTTGCTGCGTGGGCCTGCCCGAGAAGGGCTCCCTAGACCCAAAGTTCCTCGGACCCCCTCTGCCTCTGGGACGGCCTCTGTCATGTCCCCCCTTCCGTGAGAGTCCCGGGAAAACTGTGATTTCCGGAACTACATCTTCTTTTGCCCTCTCGGATTCCTAGAAAAGGATCTTTGAGGACTAGAGAAGCGGATTCCAACGGCAGACAAAGTCTTCCCATCTTTTTCACTCTGGAATAGGGTATCACGTACAGTCTTTCCCAAAAAGAGAAGAACTGTCGAAGGAAGCATTCGTGAAAGATGGCTTGAAACGGTCCACATATTGACACAGTCTGAGTCAAGCGTGTCACCTCATAGCCACACTGGTCCCAGCCGCCCTAGCTGCTCCTACTGTAGCATGGAAAAGGAGGTGCATAGACGCGTTTGATACGGACTTCAGTCTCAACATTTTCACTGAGAACAGACTCTTGTCCTCTGGCAACAAAGACTCTGGGGGTGACTCAGCTAACTCCGTGACTAGGTCTCGCTGCAGTCGTATAACGTGTGCCAAACAGTTCAGCGCTCAGACGGAAAATGTCACTGAAGAATACACTCTCTTCACAAATCAATCTACCATCCTGGACTCCTTGTCCGGAGGGTGGACCGAGGAACTTTCCTGAGCCAGTTCCCTCTTGGTGGCTGCTGCAACCACCATAGCATCCATGGGGGATCCTTTATACCAGGCCTGTTTGTCCGAGGGTGGAGAAAGGATCCTGTCCGGATGTTTAGGTATCTATGGTGTCAGGCTCCTTCCATGCCCACGTGGTGATAAGATCCACCGGCGGAGACACCCAGAACGTAGATGGGCCCATGCCAAAAGCCTCCAGGAACACTGATTCATCTGTAGACTGTTTTGGGGCTGACCAACCTTCCCTCTGGCGGAGATTTCCATGACTACTCCCAAAGGAGACATCCTCGGGAGGTGACCTGGGGGAACCTTCTCCTTCATCTAAATCCGTGTCTTCTGTCAAGGACTCGGGGTGCCCAGGTGCCTCCTTTTACATGTGTGCTTACGAGGACCCCCTTCAGTGGGACACTCTGAAGAGGGCTCGTGAGACACGGGGGGGGGGGTTCCTCCAGGGGAACCGCCTGGGGCTCCTCTAGCATGGGCTGTCCCTGGGACAAGTTGGAGAGAGTCTGTGCGGAATCCAAGGAAATAGGCTGGGTTCTCGATCCTTGGAAGAGAACCCTCTCCACCACGTCGACTGCCAATGGAGAGCGCACCTCCTTAGCATCAAACAAGGAGGAAGCTCTCCCCGGTTCTACCGGGAGGATCAGGGCCGAGGCTAGGGTAGCTGGAGCTCCGAAGGAACGGGCTCGGATCTGACAGTCAGAGCCGAAGACACCTCCACCCCCTCGGGTCAGACTCCCTGTCCTCAGCCCAGAGAGCCGCTCAGATCCGAACTGGTCGGATCCAAGGAACTCAAGGTAATCGCCGGAGTAGAGGTTGGAGGAACCATCGGCGCTGAATCCCCAGCTCCGAAGATCCTCGGATCCATAAACCCCGAACCTGCAGGCTGGATCGGGGAAGGAGAAATCGGATGAAAAAAGGGCATGGAGGTCCCCCCCTCCAGAGGGAGAGGGGCCTGTCAAGACTCCCATCTGGATTTGGGTCCAAATAAATCTCATCATCCTGTCCACATCCACTTCAGAAAGACTCTGAGTCGAGCGCGAAGAAGCAACTGACTTGGATCCGGCTGGATGCTGCGAAGATCTGGATGAAGGCCTTGGTTCCAAAGGCTCCGTTGGCTCCGGGGAGCATCTACAGGAGTGGAGGCAAGGAGACACAGGTCTAGACACCTTGGAAGGCAGGCTAGGGAAGGACTCAATCTTGAGACCGCTTACGGGGCCTATCCCCCTTCTTTTCTCTATCCTTTTTCCAGTCTTTTCCTTTGGCATCCCCTTCAACAGGTCTAGCGGGAGGGTGAGTCCCAGCCTGAGGGGGGGGGGTTGGGCGGTAGCTACGGAAGCCTAGGCCAAGGTTGAGGAGTCCTGCGTGGAAGCAGGCAGAAGGCCTTTAGCAACCAGTTTGGCCTTCCTCTCCTTCAAGGCCCTAGGGTTAAAACCGGCACATACACTGCACTGGACGGACAAATGGGGGAAGCCCAAGCAAACACAGAGTGTGACCATCTGCCAGTGAAAGCTTATGGCCACACACTTGTGCATTTCTTGAATGTAGGTTTAGGCTGATCAGCCATTCTACACACAGAGCCACACCTACCAAACTCCAACACACTATGACCACGCACACCTACGGGGAAGGGAGGGCCTACACTAAACTACTTCACCAAACTAAACTTTTTTTTACCGATGAAAAAGTGTTGGTGGAGGTAAGGGAACTGAGAAAAACTCTCACTACACACACAAAATTAGACCAAAATGCACTTACTACAACCCTAATGCTCAGAGCTACAGAGACCACGATGATGATGCACGAAGCGGCAAACGAGATCTGGGGGAAGGTAGGAGATGGTTATGGGTAAGGGGGAGGAGCTTGGAGCTCAGAGCAGATGCTTGAAATGTTGCCGGCTCGGATCTGATATGGATCTGAATACCCACAGGTTGCAGATAAAATAAAGTTAACTACTTCAGATCCAGCTTTAATTACAATTAAATGCATAAAATTGGATAAAACTTCAGATACTCTAAGTAAATCTTGAAATAAATGATGAATTTTACATAGGAAATTAACATATTTAACCTGCATACTTTAACATGCTAAAAACTATTGTTTATTAAATTATATTTAGATATTAAACATGTTAAATAAATATTTAGATATTAAAATGTTAACTAATGTTAACTAATATATTAATATTTAAATTAGAAATTTTATATAAAAATGTAAGTATTAAAATGGTTTTATAAAATTTAATTGGGGTCAAATAGTCTGGGGTCAAAATATCCTGGTTCAAACTGTCCAATAAATATTCTCAGACAATAAATGTGAATTTTAATATGAAACTGCATCCAAATGCATTGGGGTCAAACCATCCAGCTTCCCCCAGAACCCTAAAGCCGCACCTAGAGCAGTCGGTGAGATCAGAGCTGAGCTGTCCAAAGTTGAAGCCCCAAGTGGAAGCAATGATCCCAAAAAAGGAACCATTGACCCCGACCTAGAAACTGCTGCTTCAATGCCACGGGTCAGACTTCCCTATGGCACCAAAAGGGACTGAGTCAAGGCGACCATGGTAAAGGATAGAGCGGATGATGGCCAAGCCGTAGCATCGGACCCAGAGTGTGGAAATTCAGCTGGCACTGAAAACCTCTGTTCTAAAGGAGCCGGGGGGGGGGGGGTAGCCAGAAGGATGGAGCCAAAGGTCCCAGTGCAGGACCAGGACCCAAAGGGATAAGGCCTAATTGTATCTGCACCTGCAAAAAGATGATCATCGGCTGCACAAACTGAGGTTTTAATGCTATCTACCTCGATGACCAGACGGAGGAAGCCATCAAAGGGGGCTTGGAAGGTCTTTTGGAAGACCACGTGCCAGATCCGAGCTAAAGTGACTCTGAACCAAGATGCGAATGGAAGATTGGTGGCTACTCTGGTGGTGTGCTTGATGAAAAGGGGGAAGCTGCCCTACCTGAAGAGGGTCCTTCGTTCAAGAAGGGACTTTGGATCCTCAGAGTAGCACACGTCATCTTATTGTTTTTTGGCACTGAAGGAGATTGGCGCTGAAATGTTAGAGTCTGTACTGGCACTAGGGCAGGTGGGGAACCCGAAGGTCATGGGACCTTTCGGTCCGGCCAGCCCGAGGGAGCAAGGCCAGAAACAGATGAAGATCTCTTGTGATCCCTTTTGGAAGGTCTGGAGTGTTGCTATCAGGGCTTCTCTGACCTGGTCTTCAAAGCCAAGTGAGAAGCCACTCCAGAAAGAGAGGAAAAAAAGAAACCAGAGGGTAGCAGCCCTTTTAAAACCAGCTTGTGCCCAAAGGAAACACTTTTTAAAACCTTTATCCATACTCAAAAGAAAAACTATACTACTACAAACCACTACAAATCCTCACCACACTACACAAACACAGGCTCCAGCAAAAGGGCAGGAAGAGTGGTGGACAATGAGGGGGAAAAAAACTACCTATTTAACTACCCAAGAAAGACAAAGGACAAAAAAAGAGTAAAAAAGATAAGGGAACAGCAAACTCTCACCAAAAACACTACTCTAGGTCTTGAAAAACTGAGAACGCAGAGCAGTTAAAGATCGAGCTGCAACCCAGAATAGCGGCAAAGTAGATCTGGGGAGTTGGAGAAGCAGGGAGTTATGGGTAAGGAAGGTGGGCCCAGGTGGGTAAAGGCTTTAGAATTGGCCGATATCAGAGCAGTCTCTGATCTGAAATCCCACAAGTTGAAGCTAGAATGAGCAGACATCGGATCATTAGATAATAAAAACTGTAATGACAGTCTTGTTAACTGGTATTTCTGTCATTTGTTAAGCATGTTTCTTTCAACTATCTAAAAGCATGAATCTGTTTTACCTCATAATTAAAATGTTGTTCATCACAAAAACATCTTAGAAAGACACTTGCACTCTTAGCAGCTGCAGTGTTCTATGACATTATAAAAGGCTTGGAGGAATGAAAAGATTGCAATTATTCTTAAATATACAAGACGCTGTCCAGTTCGATTCTCAGCTAGAACGTCTTCTGCGTGGAGACATGCGTGAATGGGTGTACCTTCGTTGAAGGTTGTGTGTCAGGGCTGGCAACTCTGCATGCAAAAATCAACTACCAATCATTAGCGGACCGGAGTTCCGCTGTGGCAACCCCTAACCGGGAAAAGCCAAAAGACACAACAACAACAACAACAACATATAGAAGCAGGTATCAAAACTTCTGTCTTAGGCTAGATTAAACTTCTGCTAATAAAGTAAAACACTGATCAAACATGCTAACTTAGTAGGGAAATTTAAGTTACCACTTACTTATAGAAGCCAGACATGGTTTTAAAAAGCCAACTAATGCTTAAAAATGGTGCCTATGGTTCAGGAGAGTGAGAGTCTCAGCAAACAATTGGTGTGGTACAGTGGTGTACTTGTAAGCTATGCAGACATTGGAAACTCTGCAACATACAGGCTGGGATAAAAAACATTGGACTAAAAACTGGATATCATCTGAAGGATAACTGGATTCTTTGGCTACTACACTGGGCATGGAAAAAGCAACCTAGCAAAATGGTGGGAAATTAGACAAATCCATTGTAGAATCTTTGGGGAAAGGAACTGTAGGGAACTGAACTGGGGTTAAGAGATGCCTACTGTGATACAAAAAAATTACTTCTTCCATGCCAACATAGCTGTATTTTATTAAGAAACATTGCATCTCACTGCATATAGACAAATTTCTTGAGTTGCTCTTATAAAAAGACATAATATGGTCCAATGAGACTAAGACAGCCAAAAGAATTGCAATAAATGGACAACTGCATGAGCGAAAGAGGGGAAGCAGCACAGAGTTGGATATAACAAAATCATTAACTGCAAATTAGGAAAGGGTAACAGGGTAATAAATGAATGGAACCAGACACAAAACAGACCGCTTCTCTGGCAAGGAGAGTGCTTGTCTTAAAAACAGGGGAGGGGAGGACATAGAAATAATCACTGAGCTGAAATATCATCATGTATCAAGTAAAATAGTTATTAAAAAAAGGACAGAGGCAAGATTGCCTTCAAAGATTTAAATACGCACAACCCATGAGAAAGTGGAACTGATATAAAAGATTACAAATGACGCAAGAAAGATGAACAGCTGGAAGCTACTGCAGCATAATGGAGGAAAAAAAGCTACCCTTAGAAGATAGATTATCTCTTGCCGTTTCTTCTAGTACTACAACTGTTCTGAGCCTTGGAGATTCAATAGCTAAATGGATTAAATGGGAAAGAAAAGGAAAGCATATACATGCACGGGAGCAGACAGTAAAGACAATCACTCTTTTTGATAGCAGGTGTTGCTCAGAAGTACCAGAACAGGAAGCAACAAAAATCTGTCATTCAAGTAGGTGCAAGCTTCCTTGCTGTGCAGACAAAAAGAAAAAGGTTAAACAGATTTAGCAGAAATGGCGCTGTGTTTACACAAGCACTGGGGAGGGATAAATGCAGCTTTTACAGACATCTATGTGCACAACTATAAGGAATAAATGGTTCTGGATATGGGGAGATGTTAATGTTTTGGGCCATTGCATAGCAAGGTTTCATGTTAAACTTAAGTTAGAATATCATAACACATGGCAAGTACGTTTGTTAATACAGCTTGCAGAAGACACCAAGTACAAAGTGAATTTAAAGAGCAAAGGGATTAATTCTGTGCATAGTCAGTATCCTTCTGTGCATAGTGAGTATCCAAGTAACCCTAATGTAAGAAGCCTTAGCAGCAAGTTACAGTAATTGACATGCACTTCTCATGCAAAAGTGGGAGACAAAACAAATAAACTCATGACAAAAAGAATGAAGAACCACGCCACCCCCCCCCCATACTCCAGCAGTGACTAGTACAAGAAACATGAAAGGTTCCTTGGTACAAGGGCCTCAACAAGGCAGGAAAGAAGGGAGAGAGAATGGTTATAAAGGTCAGAGAGGAAGGAGAACACACAGAATATACAAAGTGAAATGAAACAGTCGACAGGTGCAATTACTTGAAAGAAGAGTGAACTTACCGATATAAAGATCTACGCAGTTTATGGATCTTAGAGGACTGCAAGCTACAACAGGGTGCCATGACAGCGATGGTGGTGCGTGGCACACTTACCATAATATGGGCAGTACAGATGGGGGAGTGCGGCACACTGTGTCACGTCACGGGCAGTAGTGATGGGGGAGTGCAGCACACTGTGCCACAACATGGGTAATACTAATGAAGGGGTGCATTACACAGAGTGTATAACAAGACTGTAGGAATCAAAGAATCTAACTCGCTTCTGTAATTAGAAGGATGAGGTTGGGTGTTAGGAGCATGGGAAACTAGGGCAGAAATACGGGTATAGATGGGAAGTGAAGTGAACAGTAAGACAGAAAAGGAACTCAAAGTAAGGGAAGATGATGGCACAGTGCAGAAGACATAAGTTGATAATGATTTTTAACAAATCCATAGCAAACCTTCTCAGACTCCACCTAGAAATGGTGAAAAGTGCCAAGAAACAGAAGGCTGGAAATACCAGTTTTCCTTCACAAATGTGGGCTATAGAAGAGCCAGACAACTACAAGAGGAAATAAATCCTTCTTCTCTTGCAGATTAAAAGCAAGCTTTACTCAGTGAAGGCAGTGATGAACAGTGAGTTCCATTCTAACAAGGAAACATCTAGAAGGATGATGACGTCTGATATATGTCGAGTAACTGGACCAAGGTGGCTATCCTACCACACAGGAAGCTGCTGGTGAGTAAAGTAAAGGGAAAAGGAGTGGGGTTCAAAATAGTAATGTGGAAAGGCACCCGGCTGACAAGAAGGGGGGTTCTGTTGGGAGAAAGGGTAATCACTGAAGTGCTACATTGTTTTGAATCAGGGCAGAGTTTATTTAAAAGATTTGAAACTGGTATCACCCTGGGACTGGGTAGCAAGGAAAACCTTTTCACTGATGAGACTAACACTGTTTCTCTGGTCAAAGTCCAGTAGACCCTGGTGAAGTAGCCATACAAGTAGCAGGTGAGCTTAGAGTAAAAAGAAAAAGTGCACAGTCAGGCAACTTGTTGGGGTGGGGATCCAAGGAAAATGTGCATACCTGGAAGGTCGTCCCAAGGAGGGCAAAGAGGGTTGGGAGGGTGGCTTAATGGTTAAGGTATTTGCCTTACAAACACAAGGTACAGGGTTTGAATCTCACAGGGGATAACTGGCTAGGCTTAAAATGGCTCGCAAAGGCAGTTAGCCTAGTACTAACCTATGAACCTGTGAACCTATGACAGATGTGGATTTGGGGAAGCATCATATTTACCAGTAATGCTACACCTAACAGCAGAATGATTCACTGAAAGTGCATTTCACAAGAACACTGCCTAAAATGCTCCTTTCCGTCAAATATGGCACTATTAAGGCAAACTGCAACAATGTGCAGATCTCGCGCATCTGCAGTTCTCGGTCATGAATTGGATTATGGCAGGGAAGTACTGGGGGACTCCTGTATTGAGATGCAGCGTTACCCCCACAAGGATTATACTTTCAGAGAAACTGTAGCATAACAAGTGTGTGTCACAATGTCTGGCAAAACTGATGTTCAGTAAGCAACAAGCTCAAGGCCGACTCATAATGCAGTATGAAAAGGTAAGGCCAATAGGATATTGGCATGCAGTGATGCGTGGAGACAGCAACGCTAACAAGGTGAACTCATCCTTTCTGTAAAAGGCATCAGGAAGCTCAGTCTTGTGCAGTGTCCAATTCTGTTACAAGCACAGAAGGGTCAATAATATAGGCAAAAAAAAAAAGACTACACAAAATAGTGAGGGACACGAAGAAAGACAAAACTACATATGGATGTGGTCAAATAAAATTGTTCAAGCATACAAGGAAGAAGTATGCTTAAAAACTTGTGACAAATGAAGGGTTAAGGTTCAGCAAAACAAAAAGATAGCCAGCAGATGAATAGGATCTAATGAATAATTTTATTATAATAAAACTAACATCATGTCAAACCGGTTTTGGCTGGCAAAAAATGGCACAACCTTCTTCAGTGATGAAAAACAATGTAAAATGATGCTTTTTAAAGTAACTAGCCTACTTCCTATTGGTGCAATTATAATTGCTCATTAAGCCCTGGTGTAAACAGTGCTCCCAAAATGGTTATCCATTTCTTCTCTTTAGTATCAAGCAAAGAATGCCACCCTGTCTTATTAAACCTATTATCCCTGATAATATCAATTACTATAAATGAAAATTTGGCATTGGAATGTTGCAAACAGTGTTTGTACAACGCATTGTTAAGTTTTTTAGTTCTAATATTACTCGTGTTCTGAAATGCGAAATCTTAAAGGCCTAGAAGTCTGGCCCACATAAAAAGTGCCACAGTTACATGTGGCAAGATAAACAAGCCACTCACTACTGCAATTAGCAAAAAATATGTTGTAAACTCTGGGACAATTTCTACTGGTAAACTCCTTGGTCTTGATTAACCTGTCACAATTACTACAATGTCCACAGGGAAAACATCCTACCACTCTATCCCCAGTTAGTGTGGTTTGTACATAGGATTTATTTTCAGTTTGATGTGTATGTTTATAGTGATTAAAATGGGAAGCAAGATTTCTCCCTTTCCTAAATGAGAACAAACAATGGTCAGATAATACACCTGATAACTCTGGAATATTAGACAAAATATTCCAATTGGTATTAATACTATGCATTAAGACATTGGTGTTCCTGGCATAGGTAGTCACGAACCTGATTGGCTGTGTGGGGTCAATAATATAGGCAAAAAAAAAGAAGTATGCTTAAAAACTTGTGACAAATGAAGGGTTAAGGTTGTCAACGATACCTGGAAGATTAAATAAGTACTTTATAGAAGGGGTGGTGGTGGCGGTGCCCTAAAACTCACCAGAACTAGTACACCACTGGTAAATAGAGGAGGTAAAGGGTGCATGGGTCAGATAATGGAATGGATAAATATGGGTAAGCAGCAACATGAACCACACACACGTTCGGTGGAATTGAAATTAAGATACTTTTGTTCTTCCATCAGCTCCTTCGTACACAAGATAAATCATATTTGATACTAAAATTAGACATGCAAAATATAAAAAAGTGCCATCCTAAAACATGCATGACATCTGTAAATGATGCCATGTATCTAACCACCAAACATTGGGTAGGGTGAGGGGGTGAGTTCTCCCGTGTTTTGCAGTACCCCAGGTTGTGCCATCACTCCACAGCCGTTTTAGTATCTGCTGTATGAAGCAGATCAAGTGGACCAGAACAGACAGCACCCTTCATATTACTAACAGCACACATCAGAGGCTCAGCTTTTTGTTTTTTGCAGCTCTCCTTTCAATGTCTTAACTGAATCAAAGCTATTTCATTAGTTTATTAAAGTCTCTACCAAACTCTCTGGCAGTTCCATTCACTACTTGTAACAAACATATTTTACATTGTGCATTTTGACTTAAGGACAGATTACTGAACCGATGGAGCAATTGGAAGAATAATATGAAAAGATGCTTTGAGTTTTGAAATAAGCATAACGGTATATTAAACTGCTGAAGCTGTTTGCTGGTATGCGTTTTCCCTTTTAAGACACTTTTTCTTGTCAGTTTGTGTGTGTGGATCTATATATGTACATACACAACTATATAAACAATGTACATCCAACTGGGGGAGGTGTTCCTGTCACTTAGCTCTCAAGGCATTCTTTAGAAAATGTAACTGAAATCCAAGGCATAACTCTTACATAACCTGAAAACTGTTTTTTTGCCCTCACCAGGCTGAACAAGGAGAATGGCATGGTCAGCTGTCTTTCTGGTGCCAGGAATCGTCAGATCATGCAGGCACTCAAGTCTCTCATCAAGTACTCTTATGATTCAGTCACAGTACATGTTGGTATGAACGACTTGAGACGTACCTCCCTGGACTACATGAGGAGAGACATGACTAAGCTCTCTGATGAGGTGTCACAAGCAGGTACGTCCCTAGCCTTGAGCAGCATATTACCCTCACCTAGGATGAACACCACAAAATAAACAGAAAATCACTGATTTCAATAACTGACTTAGTTTCTGATATCATTCTAAGGGGATCCAGTTTCTGCCAGCCTGGGATGAAATGATCAATAGACCTCGATGCTTTGCCATAGATTGTCTTCAATCTGTCACCCCTAGGATTTTGGTTACCGGCAAAGGCTCTTGTCACCCTCATAGTGCCTTTTTTAAGGCAATGTCATAAGGACAAAATTCCCAGACATAAAAATTTCATCAAAAACAACATCAAGATTATGCTGATAAATGCTAGGAGCCTTAGCATGAAACTGCACTCACTGGAAGAAGTTCACCTTGAAAGACGTGACATCTGTGCAGTCACGGAGACCTAGTTCAAGGCAGTGGAGATCACCCCAGCCATACCAGGTTACACCTCCTACCACACATTCAGGCCACGAACGGAAGGAGTGAAAACTAATGGAGGCAGTGCATCATTAAAGATAAATACACCTCCTCCAAATTGGTTAAACAGTATGATCCCCTGAAGACACTTTAGGCACAACTAACTGCTGCTAGGACATCTATTCAAGTCACTGGCAGCTACAGGACTGCCTCCATAAATCAAGATACCCACTCTGCCTACTTGGATCTATTGGAATCCATCAAGATACATCCGAACACAATGGTTCTAGGTGATTTTAAATACCTATCCATTAACTGGGTAAATTACTCATGTTCAAATTCACTTCCCCAAAGGTTCCTTGAATTCAGTAACTCCAACGCCCTGGACCAGCCAGTGGACACCCCCAACTAGGGCCGCCAACATCTAGGATCTGGTGCTCACCAACATGGGGCACCACTGTAGCACCCCCACTGTGAGGTCTTCCCTTGTCAGATCTGACCACAAATGAGTCTCATTCGAACTAATCACACCAGACACCCCCCCCCCCCCCAACAGCAACTAAACTTCTCCAAAGCAGACTATATCCTTCTAAGGGATGGTATAAACAGCTTCACTGCACCTCCCCCCTCAGATGTAACTGGCAAGTAGGGAGAGTCCTGCACCAATGTTTTTTACAAATACCTGTATAACTGCATTGATGTGGCCGTACATGATAGGACCAAAACAAGCTCTTCAAAGAAGAGCAAACCTCCCTGGTGGACAACTGCCATTAACAGGTTTTACAATAACAGGAAGAAATTGTCCAAAAGCGGGAGCATCCCCTAAACTGGAAACACTCCCTCCTCAGCTTAAACAAGCAAATAAGACTTCTTGTGAAGTCCTTCAAAACAAACTACGAACCCAAATTAGCACCCTCAACTAAGGACAACCATAAGGCATTCTTTACTTACATTCGTAGCCTAAAAGGTAAGACCTATATTTGTGCTCAACTGGTAGTCAATGATAGCACATACACTGAGCCTGTGGACAAAGCAATCCTGTTAGCTGACAGGTTTTGTGAAAACTTCACTCCCCTGTCAATACCACATTTGCCCCCATGACATTCCTTTCACCTGTGCTCCCACCTTGCATTTCTAGAGAGCAGGTCCTAAATGCCCCCTCTAAGGCCAAACACACAGCATCTATGGGACATAACATCCCTGGCTTCATCCTACATGGGGTCCAACAAAAATTAGCAACACCATTGGGTACTCATTTCAATTACAGTCTAAGCACTGGTTTTGTCCCAGCTAAATGGAAAATGGCCACCATTATCCGCTTGCACAAGGGTGGTTGCTTCCACTCACCCTGGGAACTATAGACCTATTAGCCTGAGTAGGCCTTATCTGCAAGACCATGGAGTGAGTCATCATGGACCTTATCAACAAAGATATAGGTAATCTCCAAACACTTGACCCTACTTAGTTTGAATATGTCAAAGGGAGATCATGCCTATTAAACTTGGTGGACTTCTTTGAAACACTCACCAGAGCCCTGGACAAAGGGAAAACTGCATACAGCCTACCTGGACTTGGCCAAGGCTTTGACACTATTCCCCATGCAAGCATTAAGCATTAGGGGGTTGAGAGGGTGGCTTAATGGCTAAGGTGTTTGTCTTACAAACACAAGATGTAGGGTTTGAGTCTCACAAGAGATAATTGGCTAGGCTTAAAATGGCTCGCAAGGGCATTTAGCTTAGTACTAAACTATGAACCTATGAACTATGAGCTAGGTATCAACCTCTATACTGTTAAGTGGGTCACTAACCGGCTCACTGACAGAACCCATACAGCCATAGCCAAAAAGGGGGAATCCACCTCCAGTAGCAGACACGTAACCAGTGGTGTTCCACAGGGATCAGTCCTGGGACCTCAACTGTTCAGAATCTATTTCTCCGAAGTACAAGCAAAAACTAAACATCTGTGACTGACAAAGTTTCGGACAACTGCAAACTGGGAGCAGTCATAGAATCCCCAAACAATGTAAACATCCTATAAGAGGGTCTTATGCAAATAAATGATTGTGCCAAAGTCATGGCCTTAAACTCAATGCAAAAAAATGTATTATCATCCCTTTTGGCAAGAGTGATGTTCCTGCTAACTACCACATTAATAGAAACGCCCTAAGCATGCATTCAGTGGAGAGAGACCTGGGCACACAGGTTGACAGCAACCTTACCTTTAATCACCATGCCTCCACAGTGGTAAGAAGGGCATTCTATATTGCTCATCTCATAAGTAAGGGCACTGCCTCCAGAACAAAAAAAAAGAAGTTATAACCTTCATGCACTCTTGCCTCATCAGGCCAATAATGGAGTATAACCCTTTTGGTACCTTTTCAGGCAGCAATTGAAGAGACCACGAAAGCTCCTCACAAGGAGAATTCAAGGTATTCAGCATCTGTCCTATGTGGAGCAGCTGAAATCACAGTCACTTTACTTAGTTTCATACAGACTACTCAGAGGCGAGCTCTGCCTTGCATATAAGGCAATCCCTGAGTCTACTTTATTGGAAATGCTGCAAATCCGCAAGTTCAATTACTCACAGGTTACTCGGTCTCAAGACCTTAACCTGTGATGTGACATTAATAGAACCTGATGGAGGGATAGATTAGTCTCCCAGACGTTACCACACCTATGGAAGACTCACAGTTCATGTGAAGCAGAGCACCTCTTTGGCTCCCTTCAAGCGCACTCTAGATGATTGTATGGGTAACTGTAAATTCACCCTGGGGTTTCCACCTGTCTCTCTTGGACAGGGGCAATAGGTGCTGACCGTGGAAACAAGGGTAGAACTTGGCTAAGCTTGTAAGGGGCCTAGGGTCATTAGCACAGTAACTTCCTAAGTTCTTATGTCTATCACTATATATATATATATATATATATATATATATATATATATATATATATATATATATAGAAGCCTAACCTTCCATTGAAACAAACTAGCCACTCCAACTATCATCAAAACTAGATTATTGAAAAATTAAACATCTATCAAGAAAGGATCCAAAAACACCACACACAATGTTTTTTGCAGGAGGACCCCCACACCCCCTAGTAATTCTATATACCAGCTCAGAGACTGCACTACAGTGAAGAAAGGGCACACCCCCCCACCAATACCAACCATAGTGCAACCTCACACTGACAAAACTGGTTCACTTCAATCAGCTGTGCCAGCTTTGTCACCTCCCCTCACGATTCAACATGAGGTTACTTTCTCATATTATATATATTACAGGTTACTTTTGCTTTAAGATTTACTATATAACCAAAATATATTCTCCCCTTGGACCTTTTGCAGTAAGAATGGAAAAACGCAAGAACGTATTTTACTAAATCAGTTCCTGATGAACATTTTATGTATCCGTTCTTTAAACTGACAAAAACTGTTTTAACCTGAAAACACAACTGTGGAATCGCACAGTATTACAAACACATGCAGTAGCTCTAAAAAGTGGCTTTCAACTGCTTTGAGCATTCCTACCAAAGGCATACCTAGAAACGCGTCTGATTTTAATGAAGAGTCAGACAAAAGTCATGGATCTGAATAAAACTCGATCGACAAAAATAAATCTACTGAATTCTGACTAACAAAAAAAATCAAGTAATTAGATTAAAAAGAAAGGTGCATTTTTTTTTTTACTTTCACAAACAGACGCTGACTTTATTGACAAAATTAATGACAGAAAGTGGAAGAAAACAGAGGTCATCCTAAAGCAATTAACTTCTGAAAAGAATGTGTTACCAGGAAAGCGTGTGCGTGAGTTTATCAAAATATCATCTATACATAGGAGCACTTTTCTAATCAGCTGAGCTTTAAGTTCCTTTGCAGTGAGTAATTGATTTGCTCTTCTCTAACTGACATACAGTTCTTGCACTCAACCTCAAACTTGTGTATGTGGGGGAGGGGCGCACATACTTACCACCAGCATACATTATGCATATATTATGCATGATGCTGAATTCTGGGATTGGGAGGTATATTATATCACACCCCTATTCAAGTTCTACAGCTTAATCACCCCTATTCAAGTTCTACAGCTTAATCCCTCCAAACACAACAAACACCTGAACAAAACATGAAAACAATTATACACTTGTCAGGGACTTCCAAGATGGCTACACAATGGTCAACAGCATAACTTCAGCTCTCCCAGTGTGAAAACAAACGGAGAAAAAGGAGTGCTATTGACTTTTTTTTTTGTAAAATTCGATTACTGGTTAGTAAATACACTGACTGGATGCCAGCAAAGACAAAATTTGGTAAACCTGAAAGAAAATCAACCAGAAAAGGTGAAGAAAAAAACATCGCTTGAAAAGGTTTCTGCAGCTGTTCAGCAAAAAAGCAGAAGTTTCAGCTTTGATTCAAAAGATGGCTTCCATTAGTTTAGAGGAAAAAAAATAAATGTGCTCAAAGGTAATTAAAATAAATGAAACATTGAAGGAATATATCAATTCAATACAAAAGGATGGAAAAATAGAAGATTTAACTAGCCATTCAGACGAACTGATAAAACTGCAAAAAAATCAGAGGTTAACAAGAAAAAGCTGGCTGAATATGAGTTTTTTTCAAGAACTGCTTAAAAACTAGTAGAGTTAGAAGACAGCGCACAAAGAAAACCTGAGATATTCTGCTGTACTGGAGAAACTGGAAGGAACAGACTGTATAATTTTATGAAAACAGAAATAACATACTGGAGTGGTGTTCCACAACAGAATTTGCCAATTGAAAAAGAACACAGAATGTATGCTTCAAAACTGGTCAAAATAAAGCAGCCAAGAGCTATATTAGTAAAGATGCAATCATAACAGCAGAAAGAGTTGATCCTCACAACACTTTGGTAAGAAGTGCAAAGTACTAAAAACTGGAGGCAGCTGAGTGTTTGCAGAAAATGATTATTCACTCACTGTACACCAGGAAGAAGAAAAAAAACAAATTTATCCCAGCAATCATGGAATATCAAGAGGCAGGTATGAGATTCAAGCTGCTGTATCCACCTGCCTTCAAACTGTTTTTTCCTGGAAGATCAAAGTAACTTTTGACACAGAACAGGCTAAGGAGGAAATAAAGTTTATCCAATAAAAAATAAGTAGGAAGCAGAAAGTGACTTTGCTTCCCATTCTTCTGACAGTAAGGTTCTGAGACCGACTTTCCCAGTAAAACCTTTTCCAATGTTCCAAAGAAAAAATACTTGACAAAAAAAAAACACACACAGGAGTTGACTAGAAAAATCAGCAGTACCTTGGACTTGAACCAAAGTGTGATGCTGGGAGATGGAGATGAACAGGAAGAACAGCAACTCTGAAAATGGTGAATAAATTTAAGACTATAAAGCATCTTGTCACATTTGTGAAATATGGTTTTAAAAGAAACACTGGCTGAAAAACACTTGTCTTTTGATATCTTTGTTAAACTTGTGAGTGGACTGTAAAGCATATACACCACTTTATATCATTTAGAACGACTACAATTAGTATTTTTAAAACATTTTATGATATAAACTGCATGTTATAAACACAAACAGTTTTGCGTAGTGTGTAGTCAGGGGTATACTGACATTACTGTTTCAACAATTACTTTGAAACTGCAATCCTATTTACACTTCAGTCATGGCTCAATTCAGTGACAATCTCAATACTTCCAAAACTAACACTTCACAACTAAATAGGTAAATTACTAGGCTATCAGTCTGCAGACTATTACAAGCTCAGCTGTTCCAGAGGTTAGAATTAAACCCTATACCTTGTATCACAGTCCTAGACCTTAACCATTATGCGAAAACCTCATCCTAATGAATTCTCTTTAGATGCAAGAAACAAGTATCCACTGATCAGCTGAGAGGCTGTCAATCAGCGGTCCATAATAACTTTAACACACTTAATGAAGAACAACTCTGTCAAGTATGTTATAACACACATTGAGCTACAATCATTCTCGTCTTACAGTTGCTTCCTTCACTGAAGTACTAGGTGCCATTTATTTACTGGTCTACAGTTCCTACTTACCACTAGCTTACTCAAGCTGATCAAACTACTAGGTTTGCTGATGGGCACCATGCTAGGTCACCACTGTTATCTGTTCTGTAATCAAAATTAGACTTCAGCCAGCATCTGTAACTCATCCAGCTCAAGTCCATCTGTAAAGTGGTGCTACTTAGTGGGGGTGGGGGAGTATATTAACTCCATACCGCACAGATGGAAACAGAACACTAATACTCTATGCAATGCTTCAAACATCCATCACGTGCCATTCAAATGCACAACTGGTTAAAATGCTTTACTCATCACAACCAACCATAACACCGCATAAATACAGACATAAAACTTTAAAATATCAACATTTATTTTATTATTTACTTTAACATTTGTTAACTGAGAAAGTCTGACTTGGAAAGTACAGTTTTGTACCTACCATAAATGTAGATGTCCGAACTGGATAGCATCTGCAGTCATAACAAGTGGGTTGTCCTGTCGTCAGGCAGCCCTGCAGTCGGCCGGATTCCAAAGTCCGGTCCGCTTCGCTGATGTCGCACTCCACCCGACGTCATCTCTGTTGGTCTTCGGGTATAAAAGCATCAGCCGACGCCATTTTCCTCAGTGTTTCTTGCCCCAGATGCCAGTAGCCCTCTTGCAGGCTAAAATTTGGATAGATGCCAATGTTTCCAAATAGATAGAGGTAAACACAACAATAAGCATATATGTACATATATACAAACAAATACACCATAAAAGACTCCCCAACAGCTAGCTATTAGGAGGGTAAACACCCTAGGAGTACCACAGAGGGAAGGAGGAGGGTAATCCTGACTGCAGATGCTATCCAGTTCGGACATCTACATTTATGGTAGGTACAAAACTGTACTATGTCCTTCATGGATGCATCTGCAGTCATAACAAGTGGGTAGAATACCATAGCCAACTAGGGAGGAGGATAAAAGTAGATTATGGTGTGTTTAGGATCCCTTGCAGTACAGCAGTGGCAAACCCTGCTCGGGATCTGGAATATAGAGGCAAATTATAATGCTTGGCAAATGTATGCACGGAGGTCCAAGTAGCTGCCTCAATAATGTCTTTGGTTGCCACTCCTCGTAAGAAGGCTGTGGTAGTGGCTGTTGCCCTTGTAGAATGAGGTCTTATGTTCTGTGGAATTGGTTTTCCATGGAAGGAGTAACAGTATCGTATGCAATTTCCTATCCATTTGGAGATTGTCTGTTTGAAATAGCTTTTCCTTCCCTTCCTGTTGCATAGGCTACAAAAGTTGGTCAGTCTTTCTGCTATTTTTTGTTCTGTCCAAGTAGTAGCGTAGCTGTCTATGTACATCCAAGGTATGCAGTATTCTTTCCCTCTGTTTTGTGGGTTGGGAAAGAAGGTAGGTAGGTGGATTGCCTGGTTTAAAGATACTCTGGATACCACCTTGGGCATAAATGTAGGATTAGTTCTCATGGACACTCTATCTTGGTGGAAGATTAGGAAGGGTTGCACTGCCATTAAGGCCTGTAGTTCTGAAACCCTCCTTGCTGAAGTAATTGCCAGTAGGAAAGCAGTTTTCCATGACAGGTGTTGTAGGTCTGCTGTTGCTGCTGGTTCAAAGGGTGATAGTGTCAACTTTTCTAGCACAAAGTTTAAATCCCAGGCTGGTAATGGTGGTTTCCTTGGAGGTTTTACATTCTTGATTCCTCTGAGGAACTGCCTGAGCAAAGGGTGCGAAAAACAGGTGGATCAAAGCTGTATTCTGCTGAAATAGCTGATGCATGTATCTTGATGGAGGAGTAGGACAGGCCTGAATGAAGAAGTTCGCCAGATACTCCAGAATGTTAGGCATATCTATGTTTGACACATCTTTTCCTCTTTCGGTACTCCAAATGACAAACCTTTTCCATTTTCCAGCATAGTTCCTTCTTGTTGAAGGTCTGCGTGCTTCAAGAATAATGTCTTTAACTCTTTGGGAAAGTTCTGGAGTAGCTGCTGCTATGTGATGTTCCATGCAGTCAGTTGCAGCGTTTTTAGGTTTGGATGTATGATGCTGTAGTTGTTCTGAGTTAACATCAAAGGCATCAGAGGTATTGGCCACATATTGTTCCGAGACATGCTCTTCAGTAGTGGGTACCAGTGTTGTCTTGGCCAGTTTGGGGCTATCAGGATTATCCTTGGACGTTCTTCCTTGATTTTTAGTAGTACCTTGTGTATCAAAGGAAGAGGTGGGAATGCATATGCTGTTAGGCCTTTCCAGTTGAAGGAGAGTGAGTCCACTTTCCATGCTAGTGGGTGGAATGTCCTTGTGCAGAATTTTTGAGCTGGTGATTGAGAGGTGATGCGAATAGGTCTATCTGTGGCATTCCCCATTTCTTTGAGATGGTCTTGAAGATGTCCGGGTGCAGCTTCCATTCGTGGGCATCCGAAGTGGTTCTGCTTAATATGTCTGCTAGACTATTGTCTTTCCCCGGTACAAACATTGCCTGTAACTGAATGTTGTAGCTGAGTGCCAGGGTCCACAGCTCCAAGGTCATTCTGCATAGACAGTATGAATGAGTGCCTCCCTGTTTGTTGATGTACCACATGACTGTGGTGTTGTCTGTCCTTATCATCAACTGGCCCTCTTTGAGGAATGGTTTGAACTTTTGGATTGCCAGTTTTACTGCCAGCATTTCTTTTAGATTGATGTGCAGGTGAAGTTGATCCTGTGTCCACAATCCTTGCACGCATTTGTCCAGCATGTGGGCCCCATCCTAGGTCTGAAGCGCCTGTTGTGATGGTCTGGCTTGGTTGACATCTGCGAAAGGGTAGGCCTGGGTTTGACTGGCATGCCTGAGCCCACCATAGGAACTCCTGTTTTAAGCATGGAATTAGTGGGATTTCTGTTTCTAGACTGTGTCTGTGTTGGGACCATAAATTCTTTAGGTACCACTGTAGTTTCCTCATATGTAGTCTGGCAAATGGGACCAAGATTATGCATGATGCCATGAAGCCCAAGGCCTGCAGAAATTTTCTTGCTGTTAACTTGTTCAGTTTTGTTAGTGCCAAGAAGTAAAGAGGAAGTTCTTTTTGTTTTTCTGTAGTCAGGAATGCCATTTGTTGTACTGTGTCCAATTCCGCCCAAGAATGTCCTTGTTTGGGATGGTATCAGCCTTGACTTTTGTAAATTGACTGTGTATCCCAGTCCTTGTAGCAAGTAAATGACCCTTTGTAAATCTGTTGTCAGCTTGCTTTTGTTGTCCCCTTGTAGTAGGCAGTCGTCCAGGTATGGGTAAATCTGAATTCCCTGTAGTCTGCAATGGCGATTACTGATGCCAGGCATTTTGTGAATACTCTGGGCAGTAGATAAGCCAAAGGGCAATGCTGAGAATTGATAGTGCTCTGATCCTGCAAGAAATCTGAGGTATCTTCTGCAGATTGGTCGAATGGGGACGTGCAGGTATGCCTCCTTGAGATCTAGAGTTACCAGCCAAGACTCCTTGCCCAGCATGGGAAGAAGTTGCTGTAGGGTCAGCATTTTGAATTTTGGGACAATGATGTATGTATTTAAGGTGGACAGGTCGAGAATTGGTCTCCAACTTTTTCCTTTCTTGGAACTAGGAATAGTCTGGAATAGAACCCCTTTCCTTGTTCTACTGTTGGCACTCTTTCCACAGCTCTCATGTTTGCTAACTCCATTATCTGGCGGAGAGCCTCTGTTTTTTGATTTGGAGGTAGATTTGGCATTCCTCTTTGACTGGTAAAGTGTGGAAGTGAAACCGTAACCTTGATCTATGGTTTGTAAAATCCACTTGTCTTTTGTTATGTAGTGCCAGTTCTTTGAAAATAAGGTTAACTTTCCGCCTAGAGGAGCTGCTATTTGTTCCCTGGTAGGCGGAGTTAGGATTAAGTCACTGTGGTTGTGCTGATGTAGTGGCAGTGGCTGCGTCTGTGCCTCTGTTGTTACCTTGCCACTGTCGCCTCTGTAGGCACGTCCTCTGGATTGGTTTCTGCCTCTGGAACGCCTATTCCTGCCCCTTTGAAATTTTGTGGAGTCAGGAAAGGACCAATTTTGGCAGGCCAGTTCCTGCTAAACCTTGGGGTTGAACCTGCAAGAAATCTTTAACAGTTTGAACAGATTTTGCCTTTTCTTCCATTTTCTTCATAACCTGCTGGGCAGGTGTACCAAACAAACTTGTCTTGTCCATAGGAGCATCTAGCAACTTAGCTTTAACATGATCCGGTAAAGCTTGTTCCTTTAGCCATGCATGCCTTCTTATCACTGTGCCTGTCATGGCTGATCTAAATGAAGCCTCCAGTGCATCATAGCCACATTTTAAGGAATGGTTGCTAACCTGTTGTATGTTATTTACCATCTCTAATACATATTTCTTATCAAGAGATTCATCAGTGGTTAGTTTTTAGTTAACCGATCAAGCATAAACTCTTGGTATTGTATCATGTGAAACTGACAGTTTAAAGCTCTAGCTGAGAGAGTAGCTGAAGTGTAGAACTTTTACCCCATCTGTCTAATGACCTTGCTTCCCTTTCAGAAGGAATAGGGTTTTAGCTGTGGTCGGCTACTGCCTTGGGACCCTGGGATATAGTTTCTGGGTCTGCAAGTGGGGCCTTGTAAAGGTGGTGATGAGTATCTGGCACCCTGTAAAATCTGTCTGGTTTGGCAGGGGCTGGGGTAAAGAATCTGGAGCGGAGCAAACATCATTGAAAGCATCATCCACCACAGAGAACAGGAGGTATAGCTAAGGGCCTGTGCTGTGGGAGGTGCAGAAAGGTCCTAAGTCTTTTCTGGAGTCTGAAAAATCCTGTTGCTGCCATTGGAACTGTTCTCGCATGGCATGCAAGGTTTCCCCAAAGGAGAATTCTTCTGGTGGGGAAGCAGCTGGAATGGATTCTTCAGCATCAGAATCTTCAAAATTGGAGAAGGGAGCCTCTGGCTGGTCAGTAATGTCTGATTCATCAGCAGAATCATCAGAAGACACTGGCTCGGGGGGCTCTGCCCTAGGTCTCTTCTCTGGGGGCTGAGAGGCCCTGTCTGGGTGAGATTGAGATCCTCTAATTAAAGAAATTAAATCTTCTGCCAAAGAAAGCATTTGAGAACTAGAAGAGGGCCTGGATGTGGGGGTTTAACAGGCACTGATTTAGTAGTCTTGGCTGCTTTAGCCCTGGCGAAGGCCTTAATGGACATGGCTGCTGGAGGCCTAGCAGCACCACGTGCTGGGGTAGAGACATCCAAGGGGATGGTGTCTGATAAGTCAACCACCGTAGTGGGTAAAATTTCTGAGGTCGATTCAAGAGTTGTAGCAGGGGCCTCAGTTGTAAGAATAGGTTCAGCTGTACTTTGATCAGTTTTCTCGGTTTCGGCCGAAACCGAGACACTCGCGTTTTGCTTTACCGTGGTTTCGGCCGAAACCGCGGACCGCGAGTGTCGGTCTTTATCTTTGCGTTTTTTGGAAGATTGGGTAGTCGGAGGATCCGACGGCATAATGTACGCAAAATCAGTACCGAAAAACTGTTCTGCAAACTCCGACCGACGCCTAAGCGTTCGCCGGTTGAAGGAGGCACAGGCCGAACAGGCTGCTACGTCGTGGGCTGGGCCTAAACAAGGCAGACAGTAAGAGTGGAAATCTTTATGAGGTATTTGTTTCCCACAGGTTAAACAATTGTTAACTTTTTCTGACATCGGCTGAGGCAAGAAAGAGTCCCCAACGGGGTACTTAGCTTTAGAAGTCTTCGAAGTAGTATTCGGTAGAAGTAATCTCTGGATCCGACCGACCGGCACTTGCGAACAGCTTCTGCTTCGGGCGCCACGCGGCAAGAAAGACTGAGGAAAATGGCGTCGGCTGATGCTTTTATACCCGAAGACCAACAGAGATGACGTCGGGTGGAGTGCGACATCAGCCGAAGCCGGACCCGGACTTTGGAATCCGGCCGACTGCAGGGCTGCCTGACGACAGGACAACCCACTTGTTATGACTGCAGATGCATCCATGAAGGACATCGAGCCAATTTTCAGCAGAGGCCCAGGGAGAAACGCTCCAGAAACATGTCTTTGTAACATGGGAGGAAATCGGAGCACCCAGAGGAAACCCACATGCATGCAGGGAGAACATGCAGACTCCACACAGAAGGTACCCCAGCTGAGAATCGAACTGGAGAGCCTCTTACTGTGAGGCGACAATGCTACCGCTGCGCCATGCAAAAGTGGAAACCAGAAAAAAAAAATGAGTATTTTGTTACTGGTTTGAACACTTATTTTTCTTCAGACTTTCAAGCAGTTTATTTTATTTTATTTTATTTTACATTTGTTGACCGGGCTAGTCTGGCTGGATACATGTCCATTTTCAGCAGAGGCCCGAGGAGAAAAGCTCCACTAAATACTAAGTACATCACATAAAAAACTATTACTCTAAGATATAGGAAAAAATTGGAATTAATAAAAACACAAAGAAAGAAAGATAATTTCAAAAGAGAAACAAGTTTACAAAATGCAGTTAATGTCATGTTAGCAATTGTATATAAAATGTACATACTTAAATCAGAACAGTAAGAGGATGAGAAATGAAAAAGGTGGAGATGACAAGAGAGGAGGAGAAACAGAGTAAGAGAAATGGTTAGTCAGGTGTACTGCAGGAACAAAGCCAATGATTTTGGAAGTACAGTTTAATTTTTTGTTTGAATTGAGGCAGGGATGTAGTCAGAGTTAAGTCACTAGGTAAGAGATTCCAACTTCTGCCTATTGTGTTAGTGAATAGAGAACCACCTGCTGTGTTGTTTACCTTTATAGATTGTGTCATGAGTTTAGTAGAGGAGCGAAGTGAGTTAAGATTGTTGTAAGGGATTAGAAGTTGAGAGAGTATTGGGGTGTTGTCAGGTTGGTGTAATATGTTGTGGGCTATAGTGAGTTGAGTAATTAGTAGGTAGTTTTGAAATTCAAGCCAGCCAAGTTGTTTTAAGTTAATACAATGGTGGGTCCTGAAGGGGTTAGTAGTGGCGCTGCGAGCTATGTTGTTATAGCAATTTACAAGTTTGTTAAGATTGATTTTCTTAAGGTTTGTATAAATGGGGGAAGCATATAGGAGAGAAGATAGGAGATGAGATTGTGCAATTTTGGTTCTAGTTGCTGGGGTTAGAAAAGGTTTGATACGATATAGGGATCCAATTTTTCTGTTAACAATCTTGATGGTGTTGTTAATGTGCTGATCGAAGGAGAGATTATTGTCAATGGTTATTCCTAAGAGTTTTGTAGTTGGATCAGGTGAGATGATAGTGCCATTGTTTGAGGAAATGGTAAAGTTTAAAGGGGCGGACCCAGTGGTGGGGGAGAAGAGGAGGAGTTTAGTTTTTTTGGCATTTAGTAGGAGAAACCGTCTAGAAAACCAAGTTTCTACAGTGTTAAAGGTATTTTGGGTCAATGAGCTCAGTTCAGTAGAGGATGGTGCTGAGCAGATAAGGGTGGAATCATCTGCGTATTGTATGCAGGTTGCTTGTGGGATTGCAGTCTGAAGATCGTTAATAAAGAGGGAGAACAGAAGTGGACCAAGAATGGAGCCCTGGGGAACTCCGATGGAAATGGGTAAGAGTGATGAGATATGGTTTTCCCATATTACTGCTTGTTGTCTGTTGTTAAGATAAGATCTAAACCAATTAATGGCTAGTTTATCACAAGAGAGAGATGCAAGAATGTTAATTAAGAGAGTGTGGTTGACCATGTCGAAAGCTTTAGAGAGATCAATGAAAAGAGCGGAAGAGAGTATTGTTGTTTCGATTTTTGTTGATAGTATCTATAAACGAGAGAAGGGCAGTGGTGGTACTGTGGTGGGGTCTGAAACCATGCTGGCAGTTTGCTATTATGCAGTGGAGAGAGAGATAGTGTACCAGCTGTTGATGAATACATTTTTCCATGATTTTTGCTAGGGGTGAGAGAAGGGCAATTGGTCTAAAGTTGGAAAGGTCAAGGGAGTTACCACCTTTATGTAGTGGGATAATATAGGAGACTTTCCAGATATTAGGGATGGTTCCTTCTTGGATAGTTCTGTTGATAAGTAAGGATATAGGATATGCAATTTCTTTGGCAGCTTTCTGAAGGAAAAGAGAAGGAGCTTGTCAGCAGAAGGGTACAGGGTTTCAGTTTGTGAATGAGTCTGTAGATGAAAGAAGTAGATATAGGTTTTAGAGAGAAGTTGTAGGAGGAGTTAGTTATGTTAGTTGGAATATAAGAGTTGTTAGAGTTCATTTGTTTGGCTAAGGATTGAATAGTTTCAGTGAAAAAGAGTTGAAAGCATTAGCAGTCTGGAGAGGGGTTTCTGGGTCAGCATTTAGAGGGAAGGAGTTTTAGCCATTCCTGGGGAAAGAAGTCTATTTACTGATGACCAGAACTGTTTAGAGTTGTTAATATGAGTTTCCTGAAGTTTACAGTAGAAGTTTTTCTTGTCAGAGATTATTGATTTTTAGCTAGATTTCTAAGTTGGCGGAAATTAACTAAATCAGGGTTTTGTCTATCGCATCTCCATTTTGTCCATGCTTTGTTTCTAGCATGAATGAGTTTTTAGTATTGTCCTTCAGCCATGGGGCAGATTTGGTCTTTACTCTAATAGCACGTTCTGGAGCATGTGAATCAAGTATGGATAAGAATGTATTATTAAAGAATAATACTGCCTCTTCCAGGGGAAGTGATTTTAAGCAATTCCAATTGCATGCTCTCAGTTCAGCTTTAAAAAGGTCTATGTTAAAATGCTTGATAGATCGGATTAGCCTTGTATTTGGGGGATTAACATATTCTGATTTTTGTCTAGTAATGAAGGTTAGGCAGTGGTCGCTAATGTCGTCGGGCATAGTACCTACTTTATACTGTTTGTTAACTTTATTTGTGAGTATCCAGTCTAATATACTCTCTTTCTTGCTGGGCTTATTGACTCTTGTAGTTGAGGTAATAGTTTGTGAGAAGCCATGTAGGTTAATATGAGAGGAGGGATTGTCTGCATTAATAGTGTTCCAGTCTATGTTAACGTCGCCAAGAATTATGGTTTCTTGGGGGTAGGTGGTAGAAACCCAGCTTAGAAAGTCTTCTAATATTGGAATGTTATTACCTGGGGGAAGATACAAACAAATAATGTAAATGGCTTTTGGCGTTAAGTTGGAGTTTAATAATGATGGCTTCTGTTTTGCTATTTTGGATTGGGCATGCTGGTTGAGTAGAGATGTTAAGTTGATTTTTGAAAAGTATTGCTACTCCACCACCCTTGCGCTTTCAGCGGTCATGTCTGACTATATTATAACCTTGAGGAATAATCTCTGAGTCTTTTGTGCCTGGTTTTAGCCAGGTTTCAGAGAGGCAAAGAATGTCAAATGAGTGGATATCTAAGAGGGCATGGATGAAGGGTATTTTCTTATTTATGCTTTGGATGTTAAGGTGTCCTATGAGGAAGGTATTATTGAGGTTAGGTGAGCAGTTTTGGGTAGGAGGTGAGGTTGGGCCAGGGTTGGGGTGGATGTCACCATCTTGTAGGTGAGGATTAACTAGTTTAATTAAATAGTTGCTCTTTTGATTTGTTAGGGTTTTTGTTTTTTTGTTTGATTGTAGGAGGTAGGTAAGGTGATGTAGTCTGTGGAATTTGGATAGGTGATAGCTAGGGGTGGAATTAACATTAGAGAAAGATGTGAAAGTGAGTCTAGTAGAAGTGTGTTTTTGTGAGGAGATAAAGTGGTTGTTAAGTGAAATTTCAAAGAAGGTGAGATAGTATGTTGAGAGAAGGGTGGTCATGAGTAAGAATGAGAGTAAAGTCATAGTTAGTATGTAAGGAGACATAATTTAGTAGTCTGAGAAGTGAGGAGCAAGGAGGAAAGTACAAAGGAGAGAGAATGAGTGTGGTAAGCAAGAGAGGAGGTAGTAAATTTGTATAACACAGTTGGTAAATAAGAATGGAATTTATAGGGAATAAAGAATGAATGAAAGACTGGAGAGGAAAGAGGATGTAAAAGGAGAGTAGTGTAAGCAATGGAGAAAGGTAATTGAAGAAATTTGGTAATAGGGTGAAGAAAGAGAAGGGGGAGTGGAAGAGGTGTGTTAAGGCTAGGTAACAATTTGGCGGGAAGGAGAGCAATAGGATAGGAGGTAATAGGGGTGTGGCTATAGAGCTATAAGAGTAGGACCCTGGGGGTGGGTGGGAATTGGGGGTAGGGAGGGAGCGGAGTGAGCCAGGAACGGAGCCGGGCACCAAGGAGAAGAAAAAGTATCAGTGAAAGCTAGGTAAGTCAAGGTAGGAGAAAGGTAGTCTAAGGAGGAGAGGTAAAGAGGAAAAGTCAAAGGAAGGAAAGGAAAGGAGTAGGAAAGGTGAGATATGAAGAGTTAGGCAGAGATTAAAACTAATAAGGAGAGTAAAATGAGTTGTGGTGACATCTAGTGGGCAAAAGTCAGCAGTGCAGCAACATGCACTGGGGCCCTGCTTTGGAAGTCGGGCTAGAGTAAAGGGAGAAGGGGCACAGGCTGAGTAGCAATCCAGAGAGAGTGGGAGGAAGGAAGTAAAGGAACAAGGGGGGGGTTGCTGCTGGCAAGCTTAGCTGGGGGGGCAGAACAAAACAGCTTAGCAGGGTTTGCTCTTTTAAATTTGTAAACTTGGTTATAAGTTTGACATCTTGATATAGGTAGACATACTTTCTTGAAGTCCAGAGGTAGTAGGTTGCAGAGGAAGGCAAAGTCCAGAACCTTTCAAGGGCAGGAGGCTTGAGAGCACCCTAGTAAAAATAGTATAGTGATTCAACCCAGGTACAATAACACAGGGTAAATCAGAGGATAGTTTCTTGAAGTCCAGAGGTAGTAGGTTGCAGAGGAAGGCAAAGTCCAGAACCTTTCAAGGGCAGGAGGCTTGAGAGCACCCTAGTAAAATAGTATAGTGATTCAACCCAGGTACAATAACACAGGGTAAATCAGAGGATAGTTTCTTGAAGTCCAGAGGTAGTAGGTTGCAGAGGAAGGCAAAGTCCAGAACCTTTCAAGGGCAGGAGGCTTGAGAGCACCCTAGTAAAAATAGTATAGTGATTCAACCCAGGTACAATAACACAGGGTAAATCAGAGGATAGTTTCTTGAAGTCCAGAGGTAGTAGGTTGCAGAGGAAGGCAAAGTCCAGAACCTTTCAAGGGCAGGAGGCTTGAGAGCACCCTAGTAAAATAGTATAGTGATTCAACCCAGGTACAATAACACAGGGTAAATCAGAGGATAGTTTCTTGAAGTCCAGAGGTAGTAGGTTGCAGAGGAAGGCAAAGTCCAGAACCTTTCAAGGGCAGGAGGCTTGAGAGCACCCTAGTAAAATAGTATAGTGATTCAACCCAGGTACAATAACACAGGGTAAATCAGAGGATAGTTTCTTGAAGTCCAGAGGTAGTAGGTTGCAGAGGAAGGCAAAGTCCAGAACCTTTCAAGGGCAGGAGGCTTGAGAGCACCCTAGTAAAATAGTATAGTGATTCAACCCAGGTACAATAACACAGGGTAAATCAGAGGATAGTTTCTTGAAGTCCAGAGGTAGTAGGTTGCAGAGGAAGGCAAAGTCCAGAACCTTTCAAGGGCAGGAGGCTTGAGAGCACCCTAGTAAAAATAGTATAGTGATTCAACCCAGGTACAATAACACAGGGTAAATCAGAGGATAGTTTCTTGAAGTCCAGAGGTAGTAGGTTGCAGAGGAAGGCAAAGTCCAGAACCTTTCAAGGGCAGGAGGCTTGAGAGCACCCTAGTAAAATAGTATAGTGATTCAACCCAGGTACAATAACACAGGGTAAATCAGAGGATAGTTTCTTGAAGTCCAGAGGTAGTAGGTTGCAGAGGAAGGCAAAGTCCAGAACCTTTCAAGGGCAGGAGGCTTGAGAGCACCCTAGTAAAAATAGTATAGTGATTCAACCCTTCAATTCAAGTAATTCAAACAGTTAATTACAGCCATTTAAATATGCAATTAGTGAAAACACATAGCATACCTGGACTATCTGCAATGGGTGTGTCATTTGTATCAGGTTATGCTTGCAGTTACTTGGCATATCAGGCACATGAAGTCTTATTTTATAATATATGTAAGAGGGAATATAAGTTCTGCCACCTTAGATGGTTTACTTATTTGCAACACTAAGGCATGTTCTGTTGATGGGCTTGTTTTAAATCCTGTTTTGGTCTATTAAGAAACAGAAAGATCTGATGCTCACGATTTATGATGCAGTAAGTAAAATAGATAACTTCACCAGAGATAAATGGGATTTGATACTATGTAAGAGAGAAAGAGGGGACTAAGTGAGAAGCTTCAATTTACTTCTACAAGAGCAGCAAGTTTGAAAGAATACCTAAGTATGAATAATGTACACAATGGTGTTGAAGAGGTACATGGACATGTGGACACTAGCCCACTAGCCCACATTGTGGTATTAATGAAAATGATGTTTTTGTTAATCATGAGACTTCTAAGCATTACACATTAGATGACTAATATAAAAAAGTAACATAGGCTGCAGTCTGTGATTGTCAATATTAGTATTCAGGAAAAGCAGAGAGAACACTGTCTGAGCAAATTAGAGAGCATAGGATTGCTGTAAAAATAAGACACAAACAATGCTTTAGCCAAACATAAAATATAGTGTGTCAAAATAATAGGATGCTTTAAACAAAACTTACACCAAGAGGCGATCTGGCAATTTTTACAGCTTATATCAAACACATTTTAAGTGGTAGTTATGACTAAATGCTTGTAGAAGTAAAGATGATAGTGAGAAAACTTATCAAGTCAACATTTGTACAATTTTGTGATTGGGTTTGACTAGTCATGTGTTTTAGCTATAAATTTAAATTACAAACCGTTTAACATCTTTTGAATAATCTACGTGTCGGAAGCATTGCACATAATTAAAAGTGTTGTACTGCCATTGTCTGTGGCAGACAATTGCTTTTATTTTTTTAATTGGTACACAAGTACACTTAACTTTTTTTTTTTTTTTTTTTTTTAACTGTTGTTGGAATATTTATTCAGTGAAATGTCCTTCAACCAATGTAGTTTTGCAAAGCGCAAAACTCAACATTAACAATGGTATTCCACTATTAAAAAAAAAAAAACATTCCTACATCAAAAAAATAAAGGTGATACTCGCTTGGAAACTTTGAAACAGATACTGCTACCCATTAAGGCTCAAATCTATGAAATATTACCCCTTCAAGGTATTCCTGAGAGTGGCATTAACTCATCTAATACTGCCAGCTATCCTTCTTATTATAATGAAGCATTTATTTCCAATCTTATACTCTCTGCAGCAATTCCTTTACTCTGATTGCCTTCACTATGGGTTCACTCTCACCCACTTCTTCCAGGAGAGATCTTCTGCTCTCTGTCTCTATATTCGTTTGCTAATATGCCAGTAATTTGGCAAGGAGTTTACTCCTTCATTAAATCAGTGTGTGTTGATATACTTGTGTCCTATTAACAGTGAAAATGAAGCCTTTAACCACTGCCCCCCCCCCCCCCCAATGAAATTTGTGCTTCCTCAGTTGCATGAAACCTACTCCCTGCATCTCGGAACTTATTTACTGTGGAGGCCCAGGGAGAAAAGTCTTTCCAAGTATATCAGCAAAAGTACTCTGTTACCATTTATGTTTTATAGGAGAAGGACAATCCTGGCTTGTAGCAACTTACAATGTCCTTTTGTCTGAAATGCTCCAGAAACTGTGATTTTGTCAGTCAAAATTAATAGGAGAAATTTATTTCGTTTTTGCATTTGGGAAGCTGGCAGTTCTGCATGGGAATTTTACATTTAAAGCAAAGTTGGTCTCACTGTAACACAAGCAATGGTGACTAATAACAGCACTGGAGGAGCTAACCAGGGAGGGTAGTAATGAAGGGTTTATGCCTACTCTCCCTTCTTGTGGGACTGGGGTAGTGAATGTGTTGCGGGAAGGGGGCTGCTGTTTTTGCTGGCTATGAAACCAGAGATTATGGATCAAACATTCTGGATTGGCATGTGGGTGGACCCCAAATGAGGTGTCATATCTCGGAGGCAAAGTGATCATCTTGCAGTGCCCCATTACACACTTGCATGTAGAGGGCATGAGGCCCCCAAGTTGGGGAGTTAAAGCCTCTTAAGGAAAATCCCAGATCTCTACAGCATGACTGCCTGTTTGTCTCTGTTCACCTACCCAGTCATGAGAGTGTATTAAACCCAGTGTTTGAAAGTTTTTCCCATCTGGAGAAAAGAGACAAACCTGTTGAAGGAACCTGGGGTCCTTCCCCAATGATGTGGAGTCTCTGAAAACGAGAGCCACAGGAGATGGCTGGAATGTGAAGAAGTCACACGTAAATGGCCAAAAGAAAAAGTTAGGTTTGCCAGCTAGAGGACACTGTTATGCACTGGATGACCTTAATATGTGTGCACTGGAATATATGGTTTGCTTCTTAATATTAAAAATGGTCAAGTCTACACTTACAAAGATGCAGGGAGAGAGGAACTACAGCAACTCTCATGACTTCATGTTTTCTTAAGGTATTTTTACCTTCAATCAGTACAAGAGTTTTTTTTAAATGAAATCCTGCATCTGGAGTCTGATGCCAAAAATACTGAATTAAAACGGAGCTTCTCAAAACAATTATAATAATGATTATAAAACACAAAAGTGTTATTTACACATATTCCATTTGTGGCATCTATAACAAGGCAGGTCAACAAAGAAAAATAAGCCTTTTAATTGTTCTAAGAGAATGCAAGTAAAGAGGTTGAGGTGTACGTGCATGTGTAAAAAGTAAAGGATAAATATAAATTCAGCAAGTACGTCTATAAATGTACTAAGCAAATGAATACAATGAATGTACAGACTACATCAAGATGAGATGCTCATGTAGGTACCAGGTTTACAGCAGTAAGAAAGGTATCTAAAGAATCTAAAATCTTTGAAAGGGTAGAGAAGTACTAAAGGAATCAACATGACAATCTAAATAAATCTTCTGTTTACAAAGTAATGTAAATGAATAATGAACAAAAACAGAACGGTTAGTAATAAGGAGCTGCAAAAAAAGAAAAAATAGTCGCTAGTAAAAAGTTTCAACAGATATGGAACAGGGGCTTTATGTAAGAAATGGTAAAGCCCACTTAATCCATTGGGTACGAAAGAAATGAAGGTCTGAAGTCAGTCAAGTTCATGAAAGAATAATTTACTGAAGCTTGTTAATCCTTAGTGAAAGAATTTTTGAGCAAGTATTTGCAGAGAATTCATTACAAGATATGGCATGAAGGTTTGGATGCTACATGCGTTGACAGACTTGAAAAACATTTTGCCATTTTGATTTTTTTAATAGGTTTTTGAACACCACTGAATTGAAATTTCTAGTTTCTCAGAAACCAATGATTTACGTACAAGAACACTGCCACTGACTTTGTGGGAGAAGCTTGAAATGAAGCTAGCATCAAGTTTAAATGATGCAAAGTTTGTCATACCATATGGCACTATGTTAAATAAAACATACAAATAAAGATAAAACTATAACTTACTGCATCTAGAATCTTACATCATCAAGATTGACATGGATAAATTACCACATGACAGCTTGGTCACACGGTCTCATACCAACAGAATGTTTATGTGCTGACTCTGAAGTTACTTGCATCTCACTGTCCAATGACGTACCTTCATCCACAGGTAGGCAGAAAGCTGAAGTAACTATTTTCTCCTGTCCTAAGTCAAAGAGGTGCAGGGCTCAATCCACCACCTTTGTATATCTAAGAATAGAAAAGTTGTGTAAAATCTTACCATAACCATAGATGTCCTTCTCTTCCAAATGTTGCAGTATTCATCACATATGGGTTTACTCCTCTTGCTATCCAAACATCCAGCCAGTATACAAACGTTTTCAGTCACAGTATGGTGCGTCTGACGTGGCTAGTGGAATGTGGGCCATAAAAGTGACGTCTGCATGCACTGACCCTCAGAGCTGTAACCCCCAGATGAACCAGTCCTAGCAAGGGAAAATGCCACTCCTGTGCCATCCAGCGAGGGAAATGCAGCATAGTAGGAGGGGAAGGAGGGTGGGAAGGAATACTGCAACATGGAAGAGAAGGACATCTATGGTTATGGTAAGATTTTACACATTTCCATGTCCTTCTTTTTCCATGTTGCAGTATTCATCACATACGGGTGAGTGCCAAAGCTCACTGTGAGGAAAGGGATGGTAGTCTAGAGGCGGTCTCCAGGAATCAATGAAGGACAGCCCTGGCAGAACCCACCCTGACTCTGGACACATGGTGTAACTTGTAGTGTTTGGTAAAGGTGTGTACGGATGACCAAGTAGCTGCTTCAAGAATGGTAGAGGTATCCAAACCCCTGATTTCTCAAAATCTGATGGCCAGGATAGCAGGAACACCTGATGTTCAACTGGCAGATAAGAAGTTCTGAGGGTTGCTGTGTGCAAACGTCACTTTTATGGCCCACATTCCACTAGCCACGTTAGACGTCCCACGCACCCATACAGTGACTGAAAACGTTTGCATTTTGACCGGACATTTGGGTAGCAAGAGGAGTAAACCCATATGTGATTAATACTGCAACATGGAAATAGAAAGACATGTAAAGGATACAACCTCCTATGCCCTGTTCTACAGGAACAAACAGAAGAGAGTACTCAATTTTACCTAAATGAGAATTTTTATGATGGGCAAGAGAAGACCACTCCATGAGGACTTAGACATTAAAGGTCTAACTACACTCACAGAATGATCCAACCTAGGGTCCTAACTAAGGCGTCACTTGATATGCAGAAACAGGAGGTCTTTTCTACTGCAGGACTTCAACCATTACAGGTTCATAGGTAGGTACTAGGCTATTGGCCCTACGGCCTATATAAGCTTAGCCAAAAAATGTACCCTGGCTTTCGCCACCCAAGAAAATTATTTTCCTGTTCCCCTGTCGAGCAGAGCCACAGAATGCTTAAGATTCTGGTTAACTATCTGATTGCAAGGACAGACAGACAGCACTTAAAGTGAGGCCTACTTTGAGCAAATCAACCTCTTGAGCAGGGCTCAGATGCTGCTGTTTCAAAATTCAGTTATGTCCACAACACCATCCATACAACCTGCAACAAGGTAAGTATGGAATTATGACCCCCTGAGGAATAACAACCTGGAATACGCTATGCTACAACTGCTTAAGTTTCAAAGATCTAAACTCAGACGGAAACTTTTCAACTCCTCTAGGCAAATTCAAGGAAGAAGCAGAATTCATTTCTTCTTTCAGAGAAAGAAACAGGGATTATAGCTCCTTTTGAGCCTGTATCTGCAGAGATCGACTTGCTCTTGTAATATGTAGGAGCAAGTTCAGAGAAAGTACCCAAGAGTTCCAACAGTTATCTAAAACATCTAAAACGCAGATGTTGTTTCTTATGGTCCTTCAAGCTGGAAAAAAAAAACAGAGGAATGCATCCTTTTAAGCAGTCCTAAGAAGTAGTTAGGACTGCTATGACATCCATTGTGTGGTATGCCTCCTAGGAAATTTCTCAGGAGGGGCCAATGGAGCAGAAACACCCATTTGGATGCCTTTCCTGTACTACATATAGGCTTTTTCTTCTTAAGAAATGGCGGTCCAAGAAGCAGCAGGAGCTAGAGGGAGCATCATGGAGAGACTGGTTAAGATCTGGCAATAAAAGAAATCCTAATTCACCTCAAAGACTTAGCCCATGAGGACATAAGTCAGCCTGGCTGCAAGAATTTTCTCAGGCTATCAAAGGCCCCTTCCCTTAATTCATTTACAGTCTTGTTTTAAATACTTTTTCCACATCCCATAAGCCCCCTTGAGGTAGCAGGCCTAACAAACACTAGACATGCACAATACACAAGCAATCACTAAAACTGGAAAAGTCTGCCAGGTCCAGGCTAAGGAGAGTGGGGAATGCTGATAATTAAAACTACTAATCCAGATTAAAGTATAACATAGGATTGCAGATCCATCACCACCACCTCCAGGACAGCATCCCTTTTGGATGAATCCTCATGAAAGAAAGGCCTAAATAACTATCACCCCAAATGATGACGTGGATTCTAGAGGTTACATTTAGCTTATTAAATCTTGCAAAACTATTCAATGATGCCCACATAACCACTACACAAATATCATTCACAGATGTATTCTTAAAGTCAGAGAAGTCAGCAAAGGCTCTGAACAAATTAGCCGTCCACAAAGTCAAGTTTCTGGAGAGCTTGGAATAATGGTTAGGATCTTTACCAAACAGATACAAGGTACCTGGTTTGATTCAGGTATCTAGTTAACGGTTACGCTGGCAACAGTCTTCAGACTGATAGCCTAGTATTTACTTAGTGGGTTTGACATAATGGTTAAGGTCTTCACCTTACAGACACAAAGTAAGGAGTTTAATTTTGACCTCAAGTTACTGACTAGGCTTAAAATGGCCCTTCAAGGCAGTTAACCTAGTATTTACTGGGTCCCTATTAATTATTCTAACTTTTCAAAGTTAGAATGTCATATGGTCGAAACCATATGATCAAAGTTTGAAGGTTAAAAGCAATGGCTCCATATGGCGCAGAATGGGAAAATTGCTCTTTTCTGCACTGAAGTGCGATTTGGAGTTGGTATGTTTAAGTAGGGGGCTGTGGGGGTGCAGGGGGGCGTGCCACCCTGCTCAGAGCATTCAGGTAAGTTTTTTTTTTTTTAATTTTTTTTATATTTTCGAAGTTTGAAACTTCGCTCATATGTTGTCGAACATGAGGTTCAAAGTATTGAAACTTCGAATATATAATATAGACCCGTATTTACTAATGAATCCAATCTTTAATATAATTTGAAAGCCATTTAGGCAGAGACCTCGCTCAAACTTCTGATCCTAGAGTGGAGTCAGAATAGCACACAAATAGCTTAGTCTTTTCTGATCATTTTTGTTCTGTCAACATAAAACCTGAGTTGCCTATGAACATCCATGCAATGCAAAATATATCTTCTCCCGTAAGAGTATGACTAATGAAGAATACTGCAAAATCATCTGTCCGATTGAAATGGGCTCTGTCGCAACGTTTGCCATAAAGGATGGGATTTGCTGTCATAAGACACTGTCTTTATGGAAACCAGGCTTCAAGCTCAAATTCTTTTAATGGAACTGGTAGCCGCTAGGAGAAGTGTAAAACAAGACATTTCACTTGTGCAGTAACAACTACTTTAAATGAAATTTAACCAGTTTTCTGGCATAAACCATAAATCTTATAGATGGAGGAGACCTTTAAATGGATAAAAGAAGAAAGGTATCTTTGAAGAATATTCTGCAGACTCCGATATCAAGGACAAGAAGCTAATGCAAGTCTGAAAGAGCACACCGGTGGAATTGAACAACAATGTACCTCAAGCCAGAGTCAGATATTTGAGCTTAACATTCCGAAAAGTTGAAGCCATGAAAGGATCTAAACCCTCGGTCACAAAAGGAAATATTGTCAGCCTACCTGGAATTTTGCAAATAATTATATGTCATTTGGGAATATTAATATGATTTATATAGAAGTGTGACAGAGGGAGATAATGCCAGCAAAGCTGTCTGGAATTTTGTAAATGATTGTGTCTCATTTGTGACTATCAACATTTTTCATATGCTTGTGTTACAAATGTCTTAGAAAGTACAGTTGTGTACACTTACCATAAATGCAGATGTTAGAGTTTATTCACTGTTGCAGTCATCACACTTGGGCAATCCTGCCAGGGGTAGCCCTCAGTCGGCCCAAATACCAGAGGCTTAAAATTTAGCATCAGTTGCTCTCACTCCAACACTGATAAGTCATCAGTGGTATAAAATCAGGCAGCCAACGCAATTACATCAGTTTTGCTTGCTCCAAATGTCAGGAGCCCCCAAACAGGAAGCTAGGTTATGGTGGAAGAACACCACCAGTAGAAAGTAAATACCAAAATGCCCCTGTAAGGAGTGGGGGGGGGGGCAAAAGGGGTATGGAGGGAAGGAAACCATGACTGCAACAGTGAACACACTCTAACATCTACATTTATGGTAAGTGTACACAACTGTACTATGTTCTTGATGTTTCACTGTTGCAGTCATCACACTTGGGTTGATTCCCAAAGCTGAAGAAAAGGGTGGAGGCAGCCAAGAAGACTAGGGGCTAGCTAGGATGCCCTGCAAGACTGCGGTTGCAAAGCCTGCCCTGGATTTGGAGAAGATAGACAGGTGGCAATGCTTGGTGAAGGTAAGAACACAAGTTCATGTGGCAGCCTCCAGGATGTCCCTGGTAGGGACCCCTCTGAGAAAAGCTGTGGGGGTTGCCCTGGTGGAATGCTTTCTGACCCCCTTAGGAGGTGGTTTCCCATGGCGTTTGTAGCAGAAACGGATGCAGTGTGCTATCCATTTGGAGATTGTTTGGATATGGCCTTGCCCTCTTCCCCCGCTGCAAAGCTAACTAGCAATTGGTCAGTTTTCCTAAAAGTTTTAGTCCTATCCAGGAAGAATCTGACCTGTCTGTGCACATCTAGAGAAAGCAGAATCCTTTCCCCCTTGTTTTGTGGGTTAGTGAAAAAGGTGGGCAAATGAACTGATTGTTTGAGAGCCACACTGGACACCACCTTAGGCATGAAAGTTGGGTTAGTCCTGAGGGAGACCCTGTCAGCATGGAAAATGAAGGGCTCTACAGCCATGGCAGCTTGTAGCTCTGAAACTCTTCTAGTTGAAGTGATGGCCAGAAGCAAGGCTGTCTTCCAAGAAAGGAATTTTAACCCTGCTGAAGCTGCAGGCTAAAAAGGGGTATAGTGTGAACTTTTCCAACACAAAGTTAAGGTCCCAAGCTGGGTTAGGAGCTCTTCTGGGTGGCCTTAAATTGTTAGCCCCTCTTAGGAACTGTTTGATAGAGGATGAGAGAAGAGAGGTGGCTCTGTGCTGTAATGAGCAGAGATAGCAGAGGCATGAATTTTAATAGAAGAAAAGGAAAGGCCCCTATGTAGTAGGCCTGCTAGGTAATCCAGGATGAGTGGTAGGGAGAGCTCTGCTGTTTCAGCTCCTTTAGCCTGGATTCAGGTACAATACCTTTTCCACTTGTTAGCATAGGATTTTCTAGTGCTGGGGCATCTGGCCTCGCGTATAACATCCAGGACTTGTTTGCTTAGGCTGGCAGCTGGAGGAGAGGTCAGGAAAGAAACCAGGCTGCCACGTTCAGGATCTGCAATTGTGGATGCATGAATTCTCCATTTTTCTGGGTCAGGAGTGATGAGATCTGAGGTAGGTGCCATGGTGGCAGGATTGCCCTTGGTTTTTTCCTCCTTTATTTTGAGCAGTACCCTTGAAATATGAGGTAGAGGGAGAAATGCACAGAGCGAGAGGTTTACCCATTGGAAGGATAGAGCATCCACTTTCCAGGCCTTGCTGTGAGGTTCCCTGGTGCAGAATTTTCTGGGCTGGTAACTATTCTGGGGGGCAAAGAGGTCCACCTTCGGGATGCCCTATTTCAGGGTTACAAGGTTGAAGGTTCTGTGGTCTAGCTGCCACTCAAGTGGGTTTAGCAGGTTTCTGCTTAAAATGTCTGCCAGTGAGTTTTGGGAGCCTGGTGGGAATTGTGCTAGCAGGTAAATGCATGGCTGAAGCCATGTGCCAAAGGGTCATGGCTGGCCTGCTGAGAGGATAAGAGTGAGTTCCTCCCTGCTTGTTGATATACCACATCACTGTAGCGTTGTCTGTTTTGATCACTAGAGGCCCCGGGGAGAGTAGGGGTCTGAAAGCTTTCAGAGCGTGCTGAACAGCTAGCAACTCTTTTTGGTTGATGTGCAGATGTATTTGATTTGGGCTCCAATGGCAGTGAATGCACCTGCCATCCAAGTGTGCACCCCAGGCATAATCTGATGCGTCTCTGGTTAGGGTCTGGGCGGCGTGGGGCTGTGAGAAGGAAGACCCTTGTTGTGGATGCATGCTACTGCCCACCAAAGAAAATCTTTCCTTAGACAGGGTATTATAGGTATGATAGTTTCCAGGTCCTGAGAGTGTTGACACCAAAGGCTTTTTAGGTACCATTGTAGTTTCCTCATATACAGTCTGACATATGGAAAGAGTGGAATGCAGGATGCCATGAACCCTACAGCTTGCAGGATTTTCCTTTGCAGGTTCTGGTGGCTAGATGAGAGAAGTAGCCTGTCAGGTAGGCTTGCTTTTCTGGAGTAAGGAATGCAATCTGGGATGGCTGTGTCCAGGCTTGCTCCCAGGAATACAATTTTTGAGTGGGGACTAGTTTTGATTTCTTTTCGTTTATAGTATACCCCAGGGAGGTCAGTAGGTCCTTTACAAAAGCCAGGTGCTGTAACAGATTTTCCTGACTGTCTGCCCAAATCAGGCAGTCACCTAAGTAGGGGTAAATTTAAATAATTTGTCTGCAAAAGCAATGGCTGGAGCCAGACAATTTGTGAAAACTCTAGGAGCAGTGGATAAGCCAAAGGGAAGCGCAGAGAACTGAAAGTGCATAGATCCTGCCCTGAAACATAGATATTTCCTGCAAGAATCCCTGACTGGTATGTGTAGATAGGCCTCTTTTAGGTCTGGGGTGGCTAACCAAGCATCCTTGGAAAGCATTGGAAGAAGCTGCTGGAGGGTGAGCATTTTGAATTTTGGTATCTCCAAGAAGGTGTTTAGAAATGATAGATCGAGGATTGGGTGCCAGGTGCCCTCTTTTCTGGGTACCAGGAAAAGTCTTGAATAGAAACCTTGGCCTATCTAGTCTAAAGGAACCGACGGCTATATTGCCCTCATGGAGAGCAAGGAATTTACTTGTTTTTGGCCTCTACCAAGTGGTTTGGAGGAAGATCTGGGAACCCTTTTGGGGTTGGCAGTGTGTGGAAATAAAATTTGCATCCCTGGGCCACTATGTTTAGAATCCATCGGTCGTTGGTAATGGAGGCCCAGTTTTTTGCATGGGAGGAGGGCAGAGGTAAGGGGTGGAGGTGTACAGTCATTGTGAATTCTTTCCATAAGGGGGTGGCATAGCACTCCCTGTTTTTGAAGTGGAGGAACTCCATTGGTTAGATCTCTGCATTTACTGGGACTGCTGTCTGGGGAGGTCTACTTCCCCTAGGTCTTGTCTGTGCTGGCCTGGAGAGGGACGGAAAGGACCAGTGTTTGGAGTGGCAATGCCTACTGAACCTCGGAGGCTGGACTGTAGGAAGTGTCTGCATAGATTTAGCTTTTTCTTCCATCTTTTTTTAAGACCTTTTCTGCCTTGGTGCCAAACAAATAATCTTCGTTCAATGGTGCGTCCAATAGTTTTGATTTGACATGGTCTGGCAAGGTGTGTTCCTTAAGCCAATCAAGCCTTCTAAGTACAGAACCTGTGACTGCTGCCCTACAAAATGCTTCTAGAGCATTAAAGCCACATTCCAAAGTGTGTTTAGTAACTTGGCTTGCAGAATGCATAAGCTCCTGTCGTTTATATCACGCTATCAAAAGATGAAAATAGCGAATGCTATTTCATCGAACCTAAAATATCTAAAACTACATAATATCGAACATTCAGAATAGTGACGGTTTTCCTTGGGGAAAAAATTTTCTATTCCGAAACACAAACACAACACAAGCACATGTAAAAAACATCAATCCACACACATTCACTTATAATCCTACAGCTAACCCTACTCTAAACTGTACATACACTACTATCTATCCACTTACCTTAACTCAAACTC